>NW_021680947.1:149570-166011 GCF_001412515.2 Diachasma alloeum
CATCCTTCATTTGAATTCAATTATAGCTTAAAATACTTGTTTTAATGTAATCAATTCGACGTTAAAAGATGATTATGATAGCTTTATTAGTTAATTTGATAGTTTATGATGATTGTTGAACTTTTCAAATATGCCATGTTTTTAATTATTATTTTTCATGAATATTTCTGAAATTTAACTTTTTTAGGGTTCTTTTTCTCTACCTAAGTTATTCGATAAGATGTTAATGGAAACATTTAGTTTATACATATTTGAATGAATTTGAAACATTTGAAAAGTCATTTAAGGCAAATAGTTTTGTCACTGCTGGTCCGATATCCTCAATTTGCTGAGTTGATAAGTTTTCCTTTTTCAGTTTGGCCTTCGCGTATTTATCTACTCTGTATGATAGCAGCTTCATCTCTGTTGAAAATCACTCAATGCCATGTGGACCGCGATGGATCAATTTGCATGCAGCTGAAAAACATTTTTAAACATTTTCAAACATTTCAAAACCTGAAAAAAGTTTTCGAAAACTTTTTAAAAACATTGATTGGAAGACGTATAGAGGTTTTTTGGTGTCAAAATATTGCTTATGATAATATCTATCGAATATGCGAAGAAGACGAAAACAATATTGTGATTATTTCGAAAAAATTAATAATATCTTTGAAACTTAATGGAAATTAAGTTTCAAATAGATTTTCAACTTAGTGGAATGTTATCATCATTATTCTTATTATTCCTTTCTTCTCTATAACTGATTGTCGTTTTAACGGTTCTCCTTCTCCCTCGACATTTCGATTGAATGGTAATAGAAAAATTTTATTAATACCTACTTGAATGAATTTGAAACGTTAAATTTGAAGAAACCATCAGAAAGCTAACTTCCAGAGAAATTGATGAAAAATATGCGGTAATAATAACAGATNTTTTCTTCTATCATATATAATTGATTGTTTATCATTCTATTAAATTAAATTAAATTCATTTTCAACTCATTTTGTCAGATTTTCAACTTAATGGAATGTCATCATCATTATTCTTATTATTCCTTTTTTCTCTATAACTGATTGTCTTTTTGACGGTTCTCCTTCTCCCTCGATATTTCGATTGAATGGTAATAGAAAAATTTTATTAATACCTACTTGAATGAATTTGAAACGTTACATTTGAAGAAACCATCAGAAAGCTAACTTCCAGAGAAATTGATGAAAAATATGCGGTAATAATAACAGATGAAGAAAAGCTAACTCATCCCCATAGAGCTATCATAGGAAAATTTGAATAAAGTACGAATTGCCTGAAGAGAAAAATAAAATTTTGAACTTTAAGAATTTGAAATATCCAGAAACTGTCCCATTTTCCGTTTACGTTGATTTAGAATGTTTAATAGGGTCAAATGAGAATGATTATAATATCACTTATAGTCTCATATCCTATGTGAAATGTGCTTTTGATGATTCATTATCACACGTCAAAACCCATCGCGGTCCACATTGCATTGAGTGGTTTTCAACTGAGATGAAGCTGCTATCATACAGAGTAGATAAATACTTGAAAGCCAAACTGAAAAAGAAAAACTTATCAACTCAGCAAATTGAGGATTTCGGACCAGCAGTGACATGTTACATGTGTAAAAATCCTTTGAATGAAAGTGATAAAGTTCGTGATCGCATTCATTTAACAGAAAAATATCACGGGGTTGTGCATAGGAGTTGTAATCTTGCATATCAAAATTCTCATAGTATTCCAAATTCTTCCAGTTAATAAAGGACATTATATCTCTTTCACTAAATGGGTAGCAGGGACGTGTCTAAATTTAAGATTCAACGTNTTACATGTGTAAAAATCCTTTGAATGAAAGTGATAAAGTTCGTGATCGCAGTCATTTAACAGGAAAATATCACGGGGTTGCGCATAGGAGTTGTAATCTTGCATATCAAAATTCTCATAGTATTCCAAATTCTTCCAGTTAATAAAGGACATTATATCTCTTTCACTAAATGGGTAGCAGGGACTTGTCTAAATTTAAGATTCAACGTCTCATTCCGTTTCATGTGTGATGTCTGGAGAAATTATCAGCTTCGGAGGACTATGTTTTCAATTGTTTTATTGAAAAAATAGCTAAAATGATTAAAATTTGAATTCACTGTACGAAGTTAGGTTCATACTCCTACCTTTTCATTAAAATATTGAGTTGCAGCTCGATTTTGACAGGAAATGTTCAAAATAAGGGAACTTTGATTAGAGATAAGATTTTAGTTAGGAATATTCACGAATCAAGAAATCTAGAGTTGTATTGGCAATTAAATTCGGTTTTCATTATTATTTTGAGAACTTCGCAATTTACAAAAGCATAAGTCTGCATTTTACAAAAGTTTATATGTAGTTAATTCGAAATTCCTACCCCTGGAATGATCTGATAGATCTGATTCTAATTGTTTCACAAAATTTGATTATTCACAGTTCGGTTTCATGTATGTATCAATTTTTTTATATGGATCCTTGGTTGAATTCGCAATTTCCTCACCAACAACTAGATTCACCAGAAGCTATCATGTTTACTCTCACAAAAACACTTTTTTCCACTCGTATAGTTTATTTTGAGTTCGAAATATTTGACAGGAAAATTGAAGTTAATAGTTTTGGGTGAGACTGTCCACAACGGTTCGCAATAGTCTAATTTTTTAAATGCAGGAAAAGTCACCCCTCTCGGTTAAGGAAATTTGAGTCCCGGATTNTCACTGTACGAAGTTAGGTTCATACTCCTACCTTTTCATTAAAATATTGAGTTGCAGCTCGATTTTGATAGGAAATGTTCAAAGTAAGGGAATTTTGGTTAGAGATAAGCTTTTAGTTAGGAATATTCACGAATCAAGAAATCTAGAGTTGTATTGGCAATTAAATTCGGTTTTCATTATTATTTTGAGAACTTCGCAATTTACAAAAGCATAAGTCTGCATTTTACAAAAGTTTATATGTAGTTAATTCGAAATTCCTACCCCTGGAATGATCTGATAGATCTGATTCTAATTGTTTCACAAAATTTGATTATTCACAGTTCGGTTTCATGTATGTATCAATTTTTTTATATGGATCCTTGGTTGAATTCGCAATTTCCTCACCAACAACTAGATTCACCAGAAGCTATCATGTTTACTCTCACAAAAACACTTTTTTCCACTCGTATAGTTTATTTTGAGTTCGAAATATTTGACAGGAAAATTGAAGTTAATAGTTTTGGGTGAGACTGTCCACAACGGTTCGGAATAGTCTAATTCTTTAAATGCAGGAAAAGTCACCCCTCTCGGTTAAGGAAATTTGATTCACGGATAATTCCAATTGTTCGTAGCCTACTATTAATTCGGCAACTATTCAGCGTAATTTCGATAGTGCGAATTATTGTATTGTATTGAAGGATTGAAAAATTCGCCGATTAAGAGAACTATTTCGACCAGAATTATTACTGCTCCGCCGCTGCTTCAAGACTGATTAATTTTGATTTTTCTGGAGTTTTTATTGGTTTTTACGAGCCACTTGACTCGTGGGGGCTCCAACGAGTCAATTTTTAATTACTAGAAAATGTCGTATGATTTTTCCCACTTTTAAATCGTCTTCAGAAAAGTAGTGCATTCGGCTTTTGTGGTTTTTGTTTCATTGTTTCTCAAAAATTCCTCCATCTGCGAATTTTGATATTGAGAAACGGGGGCACGTTGGGTGAGATATTTCATCATCGATGCTCTCACTTCCATTGCTTTTGGATTTATTGATTTTACGTGATGAAATGTTACGTCAATTATTTGACTTATTAATTTGCCTTACGTCTATATATATATTATTTTTCATTTAATTTTCCTACGAAAATTCTGGACATCACACATGGGTAATAGTCGTGAGAGATTAGCGAATTAACTTGATAACGGTCCTGAAGAAATAACAAGATAATATCAACCTGATTCTACTAAATTCAATCTGTCGAGTAGAAAGGTGGTATTTCCCTTTAAATATATGTGGACGTCCACATGAAAAAGGATTCTAGTTTCCGAGATATTCACGTTTTTGTCTCAGCAACTGCCATTTGCACCAATGTTAAATTTTTTTTCCATCTTCTCCAACGACGTCATTTTTGATCCCATGAAGATCATTTTATGCTCAAAATGTGCGAAATATTATCATTTTTATCAGAGTATACATAATATTATTTCGACAAACTGGTCCCTTTTCATGCGGACGTCCACATGTGGATGATTGGGGTAAATTGGATGAAACCGAATTGCCTGGAAAAGAAGGGTTTCACTCTCAACTGACTGATGAGCAGATATCTGATCAAGATGATCAACATGCTCTTAATGTTTGGAGTGCATTCAATATCAAAATTTTGAGGGAGTATTCAGATCTCTACCTAAAACTAATTTCTTATTGTTAGTTGGGACTTTTCAAATTTTCGGTCATAATTGTTTTTCACTTATGAATTAGACCCTTTGCATTATTATACAACACGTAGATTAGCCTTTGATGCTATGCTGAAATATACAGAGGTGAATTTAGAGCCTTTTACTGATCCAGAAATGATATTATTCATTGACAACGGTAATAGAGGTGGCATATCACAATGTTCAAACACATATGCCCATACTAATAATCTATTCAGAGGTGAGAAATGTTATGATCCCTCGTTAGAAACATCATATTTGATGTATTATGATGTGAATAATGTATATGGGGCCTCTATGAGTATCAGTTTGCCATGTAATTCATTTAAATGGGCTGCAACTGGTTCTGTAGATATTTTAATTGCTGCAGATGATTCTCCAGTCGGCTATATCCTTGAAGTCGATTTGGAATATCGTCAAGAATTGCATGAACTATATAAAGATTTTCCGCTCTGTCCCGAATATTTCATCCCTCCAGAGAGCAAGCATACTAAATTAGCGACCACCCTCTTCCCGAAAGAAAAGTACGTGATACATTACGTAAACTTGAAGCAATACACAGCTCTTGGTATAAAACTAAAGCATATTCATCTTGTTTTGAAATTCAACATATGGAACAAAAGCATTGATAGCAAAATCCAATTTCCATAGCTGTATGGTGTTTGATTATAATGAATGAGTGGAACATCCGTATATTTCAAGAAACCTATCCATATTGGATTTATGATCCTCGATTTATCAAACACGATTACATATAACTTCTATCAGAACTACGTTAAGTGTGAATTTGAAGATTCAGCAAAACTCATATATACCGATGCAGATAGCTTACTCTATCTGTTTCCAGTACCAAATATCTATGAGTCTATAAAACAAGACCCACATGTTCAGTGCATCTGACTATAAAGAGAATAATGAGTATAGAATGCCGCTCGCAAACAAGAAAGTATTAGGACTCATGAAGGACGAGAATAATGGTCGAATTACGGTTGAATTTGTAGGTCTACCAGCCAAAACATATGCATTTAGGATGTTGAATGATGAAATAGCTAGGAAGAGACTTGAAGGTGTTAAAGCTGCTACACTCAGGGAAAGCACATTCAATGATTATAAAAATTGTCTTTTTGGTAATGAGCACATTATCAGGAATCAGTATTGAATCCAAAGCAACAAAAATGAGGTGCACACAATGTGCTAGTAGAAGATCGTTTTGAGTTGGGAAGATGTTAAACGTATGATTTCAATCCATACAACAGATACTCTACCTTGGGGTTATTTCGAAGCACTTGTGTAATTATATATATATAAATTCTCAGATTGTTTCTCATAATAATAATAGTAATGCTAATAACGTACATATTTGAATAAATGAATAAACTTTTTCAACATTTAACAAAGCGTTTTTATTGTTTTATTTATACTTGTTTTCTTACAATTATCATACAATCTTAAAATGAGTATTAAATATATTCCGTCTATATTCTTCTGATAATATAGCATTCTATATTCTTTCATGAAAACTCATTCAACGTTTAAGATCATGATTTCCAGCGATTTTTTCCCGTGAGACGCTACGTCATCTTTCGTGAGACAATACGGTGGAACTGAGCTGATCTTATTGTTATATACATCCTCTTCTCATAAAACATAACTTAGAACTATATGAAACGAGTTTCAAAAGGCGTTTGTCTATGTTCTTTTGATAATATAGGGTTCAATATTTCAACACATGAACTTATTCGACGTCTGAAACGATCATGATCTCGAGCAATCTGAGTAATAACAAATTTGGAAGAATTGTAAAACTATTGAAAACGATATTATAACAATTTCAAAAACTATGAGTTAAACTTCACACTACGAGTTGAGATGCAGTAAACTGAACTTGACTTTGTATTGAGTGTGTATCGTGCAGAGTACGCGAGTTATCCCCACTCCAACTCCCAATGTATGATTCATCATGGAACAGTCGGGAACCATCGAGAATATTCGAGACCAATCGAGTATCCTATTTCATGCAAGTCTCAACAGGACTCAACCGTCACCCCCACCCCACGAACCGATGACTCATCCATTACGTCATCCATCTCGAAAATTCCGTGATTGTGGCGTCAATATCCAATTTCATACAAGTTTTGACCTGTCAATATATTTCATACAAGTCCCAACAGGACTACGGGACATCCTTCTCGAATGTACAAGTCTCAGCAGGACTTACGGGAAACCCCCACTTCGCACATCGATGAGTGATCAGTCTGAGTGACTAACCCATATCATTCATCTTGAAAATATTCGACCATTGCTTTCACATATTTGCACGTTTCTGGTAAATGTTTGCAATTGTTTGCATATATTTGCAAATGTTGTTAAATGTTTGCAAATGTCTCCAAATGTTTGCAATTGTTTGCATGTTTGCATACATTTGAAAATGTTTGCAAATGTTATCAAATGTATGCGAAATGTTTGCAAATGTTGTTACATATTTGCACATGTTTAGGACTTACGGGGAGTTCCCCCACCGTGCAAGTAAATGCGTCATCAGCCCGAGTGACTCATCGATGACGTCATTCATCTCGAAATTTCCGCGATTGTGGCAGCAATATTCAATTTTATCCATGTGTTTACAGGTTTTCATAGTATTATATTTCATACAAGTCCCACCAGGACGATTCTCCCACCATGCGAGTCGAT
The DNA here is from genome assembly GCF_001412515.2 of Diachasma alloeum. Lineage (NCBI taxonomy): Eukaryota > Metazoa > Arthropoda > Insecta > Hymenoptera > Braconidae > Diachasma > Diachasma alloeum. The sequence goes on from NW_021680947.1 coordinate 156,677, forward strand.
GACTCATCGATAACGTCCTCCCTTTCGAACCTTCTACAGCTTGTGGCGTCAATATCCAATTTCATGCAAGTTTCAACAGGTCATTATATTTCATACAAGTCCCAGCAGGTCTTAGAGGGATTCCCCCCACCACACGAGTCGATGAGTCATCGATAACGTCTTCCTTCTCGAACGTTCCGCGTTGGCGACGCCGCCTAGTGGCGGCGACGGAACCCGCCTAGCCTAACTACTTCGGACTGCCCTCTGAGGAACTCCTGATGGAGTATATCTAGGGAATTTTTCCGGAGACGTTCCCTGCGGAAACGTTCTCTGCGTTCAGTGCGGAACAGTTTTAATGCCGCCATCTGTTCCGAGATTGTTAGGCGGCGATCAGCCTGCAGCAATAAATATTGACGTAATTGGGGTTTGGTGGAAATTCCCTGATGCACAGCAGTTGGAGTTACCAGGAATTTTTGCACCTGAGAGATGAGAAGTATCTCCCCAAGTCCAAGTTTGTGCAGTAAGTGAGAAAATTGATCCCAAACCTAATTCCAACGTGTCTTCACAAATGGAAGATACACTTACATTAGAAGAATTACAAAGACTCATGAGAACTATTCAGTCGATCCAAAAATGGTATTTTACATTCGAATTTAAGGGTAAACTGCAAACGGCGTTATTGGATACTGGGGCAGCCCGCACCTGTATCAACCCGAAACTTGGGAGTGAACTCATGGGTTATGCTATCACTTATCTGAAAATTTTACGCTGCGAATGGCACCACCGTCTGTATCCAGGGACAAGCAGTACTGGAATTTGACTGGGATGGAATAAAGAGTTTAGTACCAGTATATATCGTCAATCCCCTCAAAGAGGGTTGCATTCTGGGAATAGATTTTATCAAACTGATGAGAATAACCATGAACGCAGAACAGAACTCATTCCAATTACCCGAAAGGGAGATGGTGAAGTTTGTGACCAGAGAAGCAGGGGTGTTGCAGTTTCCGAGATTGACGATAACCCCAATACGCATTTAGGCTAAGGAGATTGCCATAGAGGAGATGGATACCGAGCTCGATCAGCTGAGGGCTCGGATTCAGAGTTGGTTACCCGAGGAGCCCGAAGTGATTCCTGTTACTCCACTCCTCAAATATAAAATTGAACTGATTGATTCTACACCAGTACGACAGACTATACGACGGATGTTACCCCGAATGTTGGAGTTGGCCCAATGCCACGTTGACAAAATGCTCACCGCGGGTTACGTTGAAGAGTCTTTAAGTGACTTGTGTAGTTGTCCAGTTCTGGTAATTAATAAGGATGGAACTTCGCGATTCTGTATTGATTTTAGACTTGTCAATCAAAAATTAAAAAAGTTAGGGTACCGGATTGAGCAACTGGAGCGTGTTCTAGATGGGTTGGGCGACGCCAACTACATATCGAAATTAGACCTGAGTAAGGCGTACTTTCACGTGGAATTAGAAGAGCAAGGGAGAGAAGTGACTGCTTTCTTTGTGATTGGTAGAAGTCTATACCAATGGGTACGCATGTCATTCGGGCTATGCAATGCTCCAGGCATCTTCCAAAAACTCATAAACATCGTTATAACCCCGGATCTGTACCCGCATGTCTTCGCTTATCTTGACGACGTCATCGTCATAACACCGAGTAAGGAAAGACATGTGGAGCTACTGCAAATTCTTGACAGTCTAAAGAAAGCTAATCTCACAATTACCAGAAAGAAGAGTCAGATATTGTGTCCCGAAACTAAATTTTTTGGATACGTTATCGGCCCGAAGGGGTTAGCCGTGGATGAAGATAGGGTTAAGCCCATTAAGGAATACCCTCCACCCCGAACACCAACGTCTCTGCGTCGATTCCTAGGTATGATCGGGTGGTATTCACGATTTTTGGCGGATCTAGCTAAGAAGAAGACCATTCCTCTTAAACTCCTCAAGAAAGATGCCCAGTGGGAATGGGGACCTGAGCAACAACGTGCATTCCAGGAACTACGAGATGCAGTAATGGATACTCCTATCCTGGTTCGTCCGAATTTCAGGGAACCATTCCAGATCCACACTGATGCCAGTAGCTTCGCCTTGGGAGCTAAGATTACTCAGCAAACCCCTGAGGGAGAAAGACCAATCACATTCGCCTCTAGAGTACTCCAACCTGCGGAGATTAACTATACTGTTACTGAAAAAGTGTGCCTCGCGGTGGTGTGGGCCATCAAGAAGTTCAGACAATATGTGGAAGGGATGAAATTCACTGTCATCACCGACCATGCCAGCCTTCGATGGCTATGGAATTTAAAGGATGGAAATCAAAGGTTAATGAGGTGGTCAATCACCTTGCAAGGTCTGGATATGGAAGTACAGTACCGCAAGGGCTCCGAACACACAGTACCTGATGCTTTATCCCGCATGTATGAAGATGTTAACGTGTTTGTTATGGATCTCAAATACACAGAGGACTTATGGTACATCGAGAAGAAGAGGAATGTCTTGCAAAACCCGGATAAATACCCGGACTGGTATGTCGAAGAAGAAAGACTTTATCATCATCGCCCGAATGTTTATCTCGATCCTTTTCTACCAGACTTAAACCAATGGAAATTGGTAGTCCCACCTGAATTATGATTTAAAATCCTCGAAGACGTTCATTGTCCACGAGAAGCGGGTCACTTCGGAATAGAGAAAACATTCCATCGAGTTAATCTCAACTTCTACTGGCCGGGAGCCTACTCTGAGACCGTTAGGTACGTGAAGGGATGCCCGCAGTGCAGGCAATATAAGACTTCGCAACAACCACCAATTGGATTGATGCAAGAGCGATGTGTAGAATATCCTTGGAAGATAGTGGCAGCGGATATCATGGGACCACTACCTCCCAACAAAAAAGGGAATGTGTACTTATAGTAATGGAAGATATTTTCACAAAATACGTAGAGTTGAAGGTTTTGAAAACTGCCACTGCTGCTAATATTTGGGAAGCCTTCCGCCTTCAGGTGGTGCTGAAGTGGGGCTGTCCCACTCACTTCCTAACAGATATCGCTACTGCCTTTACGGGGAAATTTATGTGCCAGAAGTTAAGAGATCACGGGATTGTGCATGTACACGCTCCCCCGTACCATGCACAAGCAAATCCCGTTGAGAGGGTGAACCGTACTGTCAAACCTTTAATTAGCATATATTGTAGATAAAACCAACGAGACTGGGACATATTTATCCCCGAACTAGCCTTTGCTTTAAACACTGCTGTCCAATCCACTACTGGATATTCTCCTTGCTTTATGAACATGGCACGTCAACCGAAAATGGTGAATGATGAGATGAGGAAGTATGAGAGAAATTTACCTGTGAATCCGGGGGATCCATCAGATTGGGCAGAAAGGATGAGAAAATTAGAATACCTGCATGACCTTGTTTTTCGGAAATTAGGCCATGCCCAGTTAAAACAGGCAGCCCAGTATAATCAAAGACGACGTGAGCTTGTTTTTAAAGTGGGAGATTTCGTCATGAAAAAGAATTTCAAGTTATCAAATGCTGCCGAATATTATTTGGCCGAATTGGCCCCGAAGTATACTGGGCCATTCAAGATTCATAAGGTGCACTCACTGGTTTGGTATGACCTCATCAGTGAGGATGGAAAAATCTGGACCCGGATTCACATTAAAGATCTCCTCCCCTATCCCACTAATTCCAAACCGTTATCGAATCCTCAGGAGAACGAGAGTGATGGAGAATCATCGTCGAGAAATCCCGATCAAAATGAAGACCAGCAGGACAGTGACGAAGGGTCGTCAGCAGAACCTAAACCTGACGGGGGAGAGGCTCCAAGCTCACGTGGATACTCTGGTCAGAGAGAAACTGATACTGATCTTGAAAGACCAGTTGGCCAGACTGGAAGCACCTCTAGAACAGCTGGCAGAACCTCCAGCGAATCCCCAGAGAAACAAACGCCATCGCCCTCTCGAGTACCACGACGAAGCGGTAGACCCCGGAAGGTTCCAGTTGAACCATCCACAGTTTGCCCAAGGAGGCTCAGGAAAAGACCAAGGACCCAGGCCATTGAGGGACCACTCAGCCACAAGGATATCGGAGAGACCATGTATGTCCTCGACTGGGTGGGAGACTTTGATGATCCCCTCTGCCTCGAGTGTGAGGACTGTGGGGAATACTTATCCCTCACAGATTCCGAGGATGAAGAATCAGGAGTTGGTGGACACGGAGATCGCCAGTGCCCTAGTGAGCTCAACACAGATGATGCGGGAATGTATGAAATCGGAGCAGGAACTATCAACGAGCTCACTGGCATCACCGACTACAGTTCAGAGAACACCAGTTTTTGGGAATCGAGGAGCCCCTTCAGGAGACTCGTCCAAGACTGTTGCTACTCAGGAGACGTGGGAATGTCTCCTCGTACCTATCAAACATACTTGGGAAGATTGGGAGGAGAAGATGGCTCCAGCACCACTAGCGGAACCCGAAACATCACCCCAGACGTCGCCGAGGCTTGCCTCGTATGCCAAACGTTGGGTATTGAGCGAGTGGAGATGCTCAATAGAGACGGGGCTGATCCTGCAGACACCAGCTGCTTGGAAAGTCCCTAAGCGATTGCTGAAACGAATTGCATATGCACCAGCAGAAGAGAGGAGAAGTCTAGAGGATCGATGGTTGTTTACTCGAGAGCACGGACCACACCCAATTAGGATGGCCCAGGCTGACCCCAATTGTATTTATGACTTGGAGAAATACTATTTAAAAGAACAAGAGAAAGTGAGATTACGTGTTCCATGGTACCTGGAGTTGGAGACAATTCCCGCAGCACTTGAGGAAGATGTCAGGGAACAAAAGGGGGTTGTCTGGATGTCACTTAGGAGGATGACTCAGATGCCGATGTGATTACCGAGAAGGTTATAGAGAAGTTCCCCAATCAGGTGAAGAAACCAGGTCCAGCTGTGATAGCCAAGGGAAAAATTTCCGAAGAAGGTAATGACTCAATCTCTGTTCCCTTCGTGGAGGTGGATTGGCCACCCTATGATCCCAATGAAATCAGATGTGCCACGGGATGCCTACAAAATCACGATCATTCTACTCATGGGTGTCGTCCCACAGTAGTGAAGGGGTTGATTAGAATGGGACCAGAAAAGGGTTGTTGGAGTTGTTATAAGTTAGGTCATAGAGGGTCACAGTGTACAGAGAAACCGGTAGCTGGGGCCTATCGCCATAATTGTGGATATCAAGGGATAAAGATTCCTCAGTGCCCACAGTATGGGGAGATCTGGTGGAGAAACAAGAGGGAATGTGATGTAGAGAAGAAGAAATACTGGAAGGGGAAGAAATGTCATTAATCAATTAGCTACTCGGAAGAGTGAGAGAGAGAAGAGTCAAGTCAATTTCGTGTGTGAGCTGTTTGTTGGGAAAGGATTACCTTCCATTATACTCCAGATGTCCGAGATTGATTGGTGGTGCGTGAGGGGCAAAATGGGTTCTACGTCGAACATTAGTGCAGGGTTAGAGTAGTCATGAACAACCATTTGGAATTTTTTTTTGTAAATTATCCCGAAAAGAGAGGGGATAAAGGTAATAAGAGCAAATGCTGGCGGTGACATTTTCTCGTAGTTGTTGCATACAGCCGATTAAAGACTAAATCGCTACGTCATAACATAGGAGGAAATACGAACTTAGTCATAGGTTATAGTTAGTCACGGGTAGATTGAGAAGGGCTGAAGTCCGTAGTTATTTTTTTTATTTAGTATTACTTTTTTTTTGGTTTCAGAAAGGAAATCCAACCAAAGATACTCGTTACAAGAGTACAAAGTTAGTCAAACTAAGATTTGTTTTTTTGATCTGCTGATCAAAAAAATTATCAAAAAATTTGATCAGCTGATCTCAGAAGGTACGTAATATCATTTTTACGTTACATTGTTGAAGATTACAATTAATACAATTAAAGTCGCTCCCGCAGTTATGAACTCAGAGTCAAGGAAGGAAGGAAGGAGTGAGTCCCATTTGGCGCCGTGATTTGTCACGAGGAACATACCTCGTTCCTAAAAAGAATGGATAATTAGTATTTTGTGAGATTTCTGATATGGAAAGAAAAGTAACCGTCACTTGGTAGGGATTACTCTACTTTCCTCCCTTTTTAAACTAGACAGTATTAACCAAAATCTATGTTAGACTACCACAAAAAGAAGATAGCTCAGAGGACATCGGCCGACACCATCGCCGATGCCTGAGGACCCAGAGAAGAAGTTGGACCCTTGCCAAGACATGAAACCGAGAGGTAGGGAGAACCAGGGCCTGTCACCAGTCAAGCTCACGGGATAACAATCACAAAATATCCAGAGCTGAGAGGAGGTGTATTCTTGTCTTTCTGAATAAAGGGAAGGATGAGAATGACAAAAAGTGAAGGATGATAGACTCAAAAGTGCTATGGAAATGCGGGAGAAAAGGAGCTTACAGACCTGAGTGACGGTTAGGGATTATGGTGTCCCGAAGATAATTACCATCTCCCCTAAGGAAGAAAGATCCAGACAAACAATCACCAGGAGTACAGCTGACTATGATGAGCATGGGGGAGACAAATTGCAAGTGCGGATTCTTAATTAATCACAGAATGACTCCCGGAAAAATCTCAAAGACACCAACAAATATCAATCCCATGGAGCGGTTTGTTGTTTACTGAGGAGGTCGATAAATTCACCTCCTTATCGATTGACCCAGTTATCACGAGAGGGTAAGTGGATTAATAAAAGGACACCGGTGGCGAAGGACTTGAAATGAGCCAATAGGAAAACCGGAGAAGAAACTCGGCATGATTAATGACTGGGAAGACCGTTGACGGCGTGAAGGTCAAGGTCCGGGCCAATCAACAGGTGAAATGACAGGAAATGATTTCACCAATATAAATTTGTGCCAGATGGAAGTATATGATTGGCTAAAGGGGAAGTTAGGAAAAATTGGAAAAGAAGGATCAGCCTGGAGAGACGAAGGACAGCCATCTTACATCACTCTGAGTATAGCGTTGGTTCCCAACAGACGTGGGGACACGAAAAATCTAAGACCCATAGTTTAAGTTAAAAATTAGTGTTAGTTTCACCTTTCCGTGAAGGGTGAATTTGCCTGGGAGGTCGTCACGGACGCCTGCCGAGATCCTGAGTTAAAATTTATATATTTAACCCAAAAGCGTCGAATACCCAACATTCGATTTTCCCCGAATTTTCGTAAGTACCGTATAAATATTACGTGCTGTGGGGACTCGAGTGTTGGAGAGAGAGTAGTAATTAATACAGGGGAGTGGTCAAGAGATAATACGGGGTGAGGGGTAATAAACTGTGGGGACAGGTCGCGTGCAATATGGGACAATGGGCGTGACGGGCCCCTGAGATCAACCGGTCGATGTAACACCGCGTGTTGAGTCAAAGAGGCAATTATTGTAAAACTTTAGAACATCAATTAATATTCTTATATTTCTCCAATAGGAATGTGTGAATTCCTTTAGATTGTTGAAGAAATCCAACAATAGAATTGTGTGAGAGTGTGCAGAGTGGTGGGGGATTAGACGTAATCCACCACAATTTCTAATTGTTCAGTTCACTCCATTCATTCAAGATTTTCAATTCTTTTCTTGAATAAATTATGATAATTCAATAGTAATATGAATAATAGTATAGTTAACCTTTATTTAGTTTAGAATCCCAATCATTATAATTTTAGTAATTAATAATTTGAGAAAATAAAGGTTCCCCTGAGTGACATTGAATAATCGATAATTATCGAATAAGGCCGAACAAATACAATTGACTCAATTCAGACTAATTAATTACCCGCAGGCGATCAAAGGTAATTATTGTTATTTCCTGTGATAATTAGTGTTGAACGGAATCACAAGGTGTTTTGAGAAATTCGAAGTTAAGAGACTCAAGGAAAATAAATAATTGGCCCGAACAATGATTTGAAATGAATTGAGTCAAGTTGTGGTTCCGTACAACATTACACCATATGGAGATGGGAGAAAATTTTTTTTCTCATGAAAAATTAGAAGTAGTATGGGAACTACTTTGGCGCCCCCCACCTAAAGTCGATATGGCCCCACCACCATACCTGTCAGAGTAGCACGGCTCCGACGTGTGTGAGCGGTGGGGTACAGCGTGGCTGCGGGTGCGTAATTGAAATTTGGGGGTCAAAAATTTTACCCCCCACCACATCTTGTGAGTAAAGAACCCACCACCACACCGATCGGAATAGCGCGGCTCCGACGTGTGTGCGCGGTGAGGGTACAGCGTATACTGAACGAGTACCCCAACCCCGAGCGGTTTTGAAGCAACCACTGGTCCCTCGGCCGCGATACTAAAATTTGGGGGTCAAAAATATTGGCCCCCTCCATCACTAATATATTTAGGGACCCACCATCGCACCGATCGGAATAACGCGGCTCTGACGTGTGTGAGCGGAGGGGGGTAAAACGTGTACTGCGGACGCGCATCCCAATCTCGAGTGGTTTTGGGGGACCGTTGACCCTCAGGCCACAATATATAGCAAAAATTCGGGGGACAAAATTTTTCGAACTGAAAGAGCATACCGGTGCTCCGATAAAATCCGCGAAAACCGTAAACATATTAAAAGAATACTTTACCTATCACTGCACTCTCCTCACAGGGCTCCGAAAAATCCAAAAATCGTCATTGTTCACCTTATGCATTAAATATAACTGTCACTAAACCACTAGTCTGTGGGTCTATAGGGACTGAAGAGAAACACTACCACTCCCTGTCCTCATCGGACTCCCCGAACAGCGACACCTGGGCCAACTCCTCGTCCTCGGCGTCCCAATCGTCGCGCTCGCGACGCTCCTCTTCCAACCAGCTAACCAGTCGATCCTGGGTGTAATCGGCTGGTTGAACAAGCATCAGGAATGGTCCATCCCTCTGCCACCATCCAAGCTGGGATGATCCACTGGGACCCCGGTGCCGAGTATCGTTCTCCAGATGCTCAGCTGAGAGAATGAGAGGTTGTTCTACCCTGAGAGCCCACCGGCGGTCCGGGAATCGGGGGTCCAGTCCGTCATATCCGTCCCGAAACTCGTACGGGTCCGGATCTGCCTCGATGGCGATGGGGTCCCTGTTGAATCCCCTGATCAGAGTGGACCAATCATGGTCATCAGTGACGGAACACGATGACGACGTGTCCGAGGAGGGTGTGGCGGGACGCGATGATTTTGCGATATACCCGCTGGTGGATGGTGTCGGCTCGTCCTGGGGGGTGACGGTGGTAGTGGGGGGTACAAAGTTTTTCCCCGTCACACGCATGATTACACACACGGTACAAAAAATAGCCACTCTATCACACACA
>NW_021680947.1:170155-171091 GCF_001412515.2 Diachasma alloeum
AAAAAAAAAAAAAAAAAAAAAAAAAAAAAAAAAAAAAAAAAAAACACACACACACACACAATAATCCAAATGGTTGACGATAATTGAGATCTTGTCACGGCCGCGCTTCACTGAGGACTGAAAAAAATGATTATATGGTTTGGAGAGACAGCCGTTGAGTTGGTTACTCACCCTGGAACAATATGTTGACCATGCAGTTTTGCACGTGCACTCTGTGAGATCTTCTCCACCGTAACACACACTAGCTCTCGAAGGTCAGACTAGCCGTCTGCACATGTGCTTACCTTGCAAATCTGACATCTGCAGAGACGAGTTGATACGATTCTCTTTCTTATAAGAATATTCTCGTCATGNCACACACACACACACAATAATCCAAATGGTTGACGATAATTGAGATCTTGTCACGGCCGCGCTTCACTGAGGACTGAAAAAAATGATTATATGGTTTGGAGAGACAGCCGTTGAGTTGGTTACTCACCCTGGAACAATATGTTGACCATGCAGTTTTGCACGTGCACTCTGTGAGATCTTCTCCACCGTAACACACACTAGCTCTCGAAGGTCAGACTAGCCGTCTGCACATGTGCTTACCTTGCAAATCTGACATCTGCAGAGACGAGTTGATACGATTCTCTTTCTTATAAGAATATTCTCGTCATGTAATTTNTCTTATAAGAATATTCTCGTCATTTAATTTTAACAACTTTATTTCTCATCAAGTCGATGATTAACAATCGCGTAAAAAATGTAAATAGTTATTTCCCATGGTTGATATATCTAAATACACAGAACAAATTATTACAGTCTAAAATTAAAATCATATACATTATAATTGATAATTATTGTCACACCGACAGAGCTTGGACATTTTTCGAGGCCTGCCACGCCTCCTCTTCGCTGCATCCTCAGGTGTCACCGGCCACACCCTCTTCA
>NW_021680948.1:0-508 GCF_001412515.2 Diachasma alloeum
TGTCTGACATCTTCGCTACAAACTCGGGTCTTCAACTCGGGTTTTCACTGGCAGGCCCCAGTTGTAGAGCCGAGTTTGTAGCAGTGATGTCAGACAAGATATGAATGTTTTTTTGGGTCCAAATGAAAGAGCGGGTCGAGAAATGACGTGGTAGTGCCTCTAAACATGACAAATGTCTCGAAAGATGATATCTGTTTTCAATTGAAAAGCAGAGTTGTGACATCATTGTCTAGGAGGACAATGGGGTCTAGGAGTATGTANCCTGAAAAAAAAGGCGTTATCCCCCCTATTTCATTATTTCCAAAAAATTTTATCACCAATCGGTAGCAAATTGTTTGAAGATTTTTGCGAGTTAAGAAAAAATCGTCAATGCACTCCTATTATTGTGTAAATTAACAATTCCAATTTCAACTGAAAACCAGCGTTGTAGACCCGAGTTTGTAGCAGCGAAGTCAGACAAGATACGAATGTTTTTTTTGGCTCAAATGAAAGAGCGGGTCGAGAAATG
>NW_021680948.1:687-1763 GCF_001412515.2 Diachasma alloeum
GATGTCAGACAAGATATGAATGTTTTTTTGGGCTCAAATGAAAGAGCGGGTCGAGAAATGACCTGGTAGAGCCTCTAACCATGACAAATGTCTCTAAAGATGATATCTGTTTTCAATTGAGTAGCAGAGTTGTGACATCATTTTCTGGAGGACAATGGGATCTAGGATTATGTATAGAACTTTGGGGTCTAGCATTCTCCCCTGGTTCAAAACCATCTTTATCGATCCTAGCACGCCATTTCTCGACCCGCTCTTTCGTTTGAGCCCAAAAAACATTCACATCTTGTCTGACATATTTGCTACAAACTCGGGTCTTCAACTTAGGTTTTCACTTGGAGGCCCCCGTTGTAGACCCGAGTTTGTAGCAGCGATGTCAGACAAGATATGAATGTTTTTTTGGGGTCAAATGAAAGAGCGGGTCGAGAAATGACGTGCTAGAGCCTCTAAACATGTCAACTGTCTCGAAAGATGATACCTGTTTTCAATTGAAAAGCAGAGTTGTGACATCATTGTCTAGGAGGACAATCGTGTCTAGGAGTATGTAAAGAACATTGGGGTCTGGGAATCTCCCCTGGTTCAAAACCATCTTTAGAAGTCCTAGCACGCCATTTCTCGACCCGCTCTTTCGTTTGAGCCCAAAAAACATTCATATCTTGTCTCACATATTTGTTACAAACTCGGGTCTTCAACTCGGGTTTTCACTTGAAGGTCCGAGTAGTAGACTCGAGTGTGTAGCAGCGACGTCAGACAAGATATGAATTTTTTTTTTTGCTCCAATGAAACAGCGGGTGGAGAAATGACGTGGTAGATATTCTAAACATGACAAATGTCTCTAAAGATGATGTCTGTTATCAATTGAAGAGCAGAGTTGTGACATCATTTTCTAGGAGGACAATGGGGTCTAGGAGTATGTATAGAACATTGGGGTCTAGGAGTCTCCCCTGGTTCAAAAGCATCATTAGAGGTCCTAGCACCCCATTTCTCGACCCGCTCGTTCATTTCAGGCCAAAAAAAAATTGATATCTTGTCTGACATATTTGCTACAAACTCGGGTCTTCAACTCGGGTTTTCACTTG
>NW_021680948.1:2048-2741 GCF_001412515.2 Diachasma alloeum
TTTTTTTGGGCTCAACTGGAAGAGCGGGTCGAGAAATGACGTGCTAAAGCCTCTAAACATGACAAATGTCTCTAAAGATGATATCTGTTTTCAATTGAAAAGCAGAGTTGTGACATCATTGTCTAGGAGGACAATGGGGTCTAGGAGTATGTATAGAACATTGGGGTCTAGGAGTCTCCCCTGGTTCAAAACCACCTTTAGAAATCCTGGCACGCCCTTTCTCGACCCGCTCTTTCGTTTCAGCCCAAAAAAACATTCATGTCTTGTCTGACATATTTGCTACAAACTCGGGTCTTCAATTCCGGTTTTCACTTGCAGGTCCGAGTTGTAGACCCGAGTTTGGAGCAGCGATGTCGTATAAGACATGACTGTTTTTTTGGGATCAAATGAAACAGCGGGTCGAGAAATGACGTGCTAAAGCCTCTCAACGTGACAAATGTCTCTAAACATGATGTCTGTTTTCAATCGAAGAGCAGAGTTGTGACATCATTGTCTAGGAGGACTATGGAGTCCAGGACTATGTATAGTACATTGGGGTCTAGGAGTCTCCCCTGGTTCAAAACCATCATTAGAGGTCCTACCACGCCATTTCTCGACCCGCTCTTTCGTTTCAGGCCAAAAAAACATTCATATCTTGTCTGACATATTTGCTACAAACTCGGGTCTTCAACTCGGGTTTTCACTTGAAGGCCC
>NW_021680948.1:2886-3746 GCF_001412515.2 Diachasma alloeum
AGCCCAAAAAAACATTCATATCTTGTCTGACATATTTGCTACAAACTCGGGTCTTCAACTCGGTTTTTCACTTGTAGGCCCCTGTTGTAGACCAGAGTTTGTAGCAGCGATGTCAGACAAGATATGAATGATTTTTTGGGCTCAAATGAAAGAGCGGGTCGAGAAATGACCTGCTAGAGCCTCTAAACCTTTCAAATGTCTCTAAAGATGATATCTGTTTTCAATTGAATAGCAGAGTTGTGACATCATTTTCTGGAGCACAATGGGATCTAGGAGTATGTATAGGAGTATACATATAGAAAATTGGGGTCTAGCAGTCTCCCCTGGTTCAAAACCATCTTTATAGTTCCTAGCACGCCATTTCTCGACCCGCTCTTTCGTTTGAACCCAAAAAAAAATTGATATCTTGTCTGACATCTTTGCTACAAACTCGGGTCTTCAACTTGGGTTTTCACTTGAAGGCCCGAGTTGTAGACCCGAGTTTGTAGCAACGATGTCAGACAAGATATGCATGTTTTTTTGGGCTCAAATGAAATAGCGGGGCGAGAAATGACGTGCTAGCGCCTCTAAACATGACAAATGTCTCGAAAGGTGATATCTGCTTTCAATTAAAAAGCAGAGTTGTTACATCATTGTCTAGGAGGACAATGGGGTCTAGGAGTATGTATAGAACATTGGGATCTAGGAGTCTCCCCTGGTTCAAAACGATCTTTATAAGTCCTAGCACGACACTTCTCGACCCGCTCTTTCGTTTGAGCCCAAAAAACATACACATCTTGTCTGACATATTTGCTACAAAATCGGGTCTTCAACTCGGGTTTTCACTTGAAGGCCCGAGTTGTAGACCCGAGTTTGTAGCA
>NW_021680948.1:3898-9517 GCF_001412515.2 Diachasma alloeum
CCCGAGTTTGTAGCAGCGATGTCAGACAAGATATGAATTTTTTTTTTGGCTCAAATGAAACAGCGGGTGGAGAAATGACGTGGTAGATATTCTAAGCATGACACATGTCTCTACAGATGATGTCCATTTTCAATTGAAAAGCAGAGTTGTGACATCATTGTCTAGGAGGACAATGGGGTCTAGGAGTATGTATAGAACNCTCAAATGAAAGAGCGGGTCGAGAAATGGCGTGCAGAAGTCTTTAAAGATGACAAATCTCTCTAAAGATGATGTCTGTTTTCAATTGAAAAGCGCAATTGTGACAACATTTTCCAGTGGGTTCTAGGAGTCTCCCCTGGTTCAACACCATCATTATAGGTCCTAGCACGCCATTTCTCGACCCGCTCTTTCGATTCAGGCCAAAAAAATATTGATATCTTGTCTGACATATTTGCTACAAACACGGGACTTCAACTCTGGTTTTCACTTAAAGGCGCGAGTTGTAGACCCGAGTTTGTAGCAGCGATGTCAGAATAGATATGAATGTTTTTTGGGGTCAAATGAAACAGCGGGTCGAGAAATGACGTGCTAGAGCCTCTTATCATGACAAATGTCTCGAAAAATGATATCTGTTTTCAATTGAAAAGCAGAGGTGTGACATCATTGTCTAGGAGGACAATAGGGTCTAGGAGTATGTATAGAACATTGGCGTCTGGGGATCTCCCCTGGTTCAAAACCATCTTTAGAGGTCCTAGCACGCCATTTCTCGACCCGCTCTTTCGTTTGAGCCCAAAACACATTCATATCTTGTCTCACATATTTGCTACAAACTCGGGTCTTCAACTCGGGTTTTCACTTGAAGGCCCGAGTAGTAGACCCGAGTTTGTAGCAGCGACGTCAGACAAGATATGAATTTTTTTTTTGGCTCAAATGAAAGAGCGGGTGGAGAAATGACGTGCTTGAGACTCTAAACATGACAAATGTCTCTACAGATGATGTCTGTTTTCAATTGAAAAGCAGAGTTGTGACATCATTGTCTAGGAGGACAATGGCGTCTAGGAGTATGTATAGAACATTGGGGTCTAGGAGTCTCCCCTCGTTCAAAAGCATCTTTAGAGTTCCTAGTACGCCATTTCTCTACCCGCTCTTTCGTTTGAGCCCAAAAAAACATTCATATCTTGACTGACATCTTTGTTACAAACTCGGGTCTTCAACTCGGGTTTTCACTGGGAGGGCCCAGTTGTAGACCCGAGTTTGTAGTAACGATCTCAGACAAGATATGAATGTTTTTTTTGGCTCATATGTAAGAGCGGGAGGAGAAATGACGTGCTCGAGTCTCTAAACCTGAAAAATGTCTCTAAAGATGATGTCTGTTTTCAAATGAAGAGCAGAATTGTGACATCATTGTCTAGGAAGACAATGGGGTCTAGGAGTATATATAGAACATTGGGGTCTAGGAGTCTCCCCTGGTTCAAAACCATCTTTAGAGGTCCTAACACGCCATTTCTCGACCCGCTCCTTCGTTTGAGCCCAAAAAAACATACATATCTTGTCTGACATCTTTGCTACAAACTCGAGTCTTCAACTCGGGTTTTCACTGGGAGGCCCCAGTTGTAGACCCGAGTTTGTAGCAGCGATGTCAGCCAAGATATGAATGATTTTTTGGGTTCAAATGAAAGAGCGGTTCGAGAAATGACCTGATAGAGTCTCTAAACACGACAAATGTCTCTAAAGATGATATCTGTTTTCAATTGAAAAGCAGAGTTGTGACATCATTGTCTAGGGGAGAATGGGGTCTAGGAGTATGTACAGAACATTTGGGTCTTGGAGTCTCCCCTGGTTCAACACCATATTTAGAGGTGCTAGCCCGCCATTTCTCGACCCGCTCTTTGGTTTGAGCCCAAAAAATATTCATATCTTGTCGAACATCTTTGCTACGAACTCGGGTCTTCACTTGAAGTCTCGAGTAGTAGACCCGAGTTTGTAGCAGCGATGTCAGACAAGTTATGAATGTTTTTTCGGGCTCAAATGAAAGAGCGGGTCGAGAAATGACCTGCTAGATCCTCTAATCCTGACAAATATCTCTAAAGATTGTGTCTGTTTTCAATTCAATAGCAGTGTTGTGACATCAGTGTCTAGGAGGAGAATGGGGTCTAGGAGTATGTATAGATCATTGGGGTCTAGGAGTCTTCCCTGGTTCAAAACCATCTTTAGAGTTCCTAGCACGCCATTTCTCGACCCGCTCTTTCGTTTGAGCCCAAAAACACATTCGTATCTTGTCTGACATATTTGCTACAAACTCGGGGCTTTAACTCGGGTTTTCACTTGAACGCCCGAGTTGTAGACCCGAGTTCGTAGCAGCGATGTCAGACAAGATATGAATGTTTTTTTCTGGCTCAAATGAAAGAGCGGGTGGAAAATGACGTGCTAGAGCCTCTAAACATGACAACTGTCTCTAAAGATGATATCTGTTTTCAATCCAAAAGCAGAGTTGTGATATCATAGTCTAGGAAGACAATGGGGTCTAGGAGTATGTATAGAACATTTGGGTCTAGGAGTCTCCCCTGGTTCAAAACCATCTTTAGAGGTCCTAGCACGCCATTTCTCGACCCGCTCTTTCGTTTGAGCCCAAAAAAACATTCATATCTTGTCTGACATCTTTGCTACAAACTCGGGTCTTCAACTCGGGTTTTCAATTGAAGGCCCGAGTTGTAGACCCGAGTTTGTAGCAGCGATGTCAGACAAGATATGAATGTTTTTTTGGGCTCAAATGAAAGAGCGGGTCGAGAAATGACGTGCTAGAGCCTCTAAACATGACAAATGTCTCTAAAGATGATGTCTGTGTTCAATTGAAGAGCAGAGTTGTGACATCATTGTCTAGGAGGACAATGGGGTCTAGGAGTATGTATAGAACATTGGGGTCTAGGAGTCTCCCCTGGTTCAAAAAGATCATTAGAGGTCCTAGCACGCCATTTCTCGACCCGCTCTTTCGTTTCAGGCCAAAAAACATTGATATCTTCGTCTGACATATTTCCTACAAACTCTGGTCTTCAACTCGGGTTTTCACTTCGAGGCCCCCGTTGTAGACCCGAGTTTGTAGCAGCGATGTCAGACAAGCTATGAATGTTTTTTTTTGGCTCAAATGAAAGGGCGGGTGGAGAAATGACGTGTTAGAGTCTCTAAACATGACAAATTTCTCTAAAGATGATGTCTGTTTTCAATTGAAAAGCGGAGTTGTGACATCATTGTCTAGGAGGACAATGGGGTCTAGGAGTATGTATAGAACATTGGGGTCTAGGAGTCTCCCCTGGTTCAAAACCATCTTTAGAGGTCCTAGCACGCCATTTCTCGACCCGCTCTTTCGTTTGAGCCCAAAAAAACATTCATATCTTGTCTGACATCTTTGCTACAAACTCGGGTCTTCAACTCGGGCTTTCAATTGAAGGCCCGAGTTGTAGACCCGAGTTTGTAGCAGCGATGTCAGACAAGATATGAATGTTTTTTTGGGCTCAAATGAAAGAGCGGGTCGAGAAATGACGTGCTAGAGCCTCTAAACATGACAAATGTCTCTAAAGATGATATCTGTTTTCAATTGAAAAGCAGAGTTGTGACATCATTGTCTAGGAGGACAATGGGGTCTAGGAGTATGTATCGAAAATTTGGGTCTAGGAGTCTCCCCTGGTTCAAAACCATCTTTAGAGTTCCTACCACGCCATTTCTCGACCCGCTCTTTCGTTTGAGCCCAAAAAAACATTCATATCTTGTCTGACATCTTTGCTACAAACTCGGGTCTTCAACTCGGGCTTTCAATTGAAGGCCCGAGTTGTAGACCCGAGTTTGTAGCAGCGATGTCAGACAAGATATGAATGTTTTTTTGGGCTCAAATGAAAGAGCGGGTCGAGAAATGACGTGCTAGAGCCTCTAAACATGACAAATGTCTCTAAAGATGATATCTGTTTTCAATTGAAAAGCAGAGTTGTGACATCATTGTCTAGGAGGACAATGGGGTCTAGGAGTATGTATAGAACATTGGGGTCTAGGAGTCTCCCCTGGTTCAAAACCATCTTTAGAGGTCCTAGCACGCCATTTCTCGACCCGCTCTTTCGTTTGAGCCCAAAAAAAATTTATATCTTGTCTGCTATCTTTGCTACAAACTCGGGTCTTCAACTCTGGTTTTCACTTGAAGGCCCGAGTTGTAGACCCGAGTTTGTAGCAGCGATGTCAGACAAGATATGAATGTTTTTTTGGGCTCAAATGAAAGAGCGGGTCGAGAAATGACGTGCTAGAGCCTCTAAACATGACAAATGTCTCGAAAGATGATATCTGTTTTCAATTGAAAAACAGAGTTGTGACATCATTGCCTAGGAGGACAATGGGTTCTAGGAGTAAGTATAGAACATTGGGGTCTAGGATTCTCCCCTGGTTCAAAACCATCATTAGAGTTCCTAGCACGCCATTTCTCGACCCGCTCTTTCGTTTGACGCCAAAAAAACATTGATATATTGTCTGACATATTTGCTACAAACTCGGGTCTTCAACTCGGGTTTTCACTTGGAGGCCCCGTTGTAGACCCGAGTTTGTAGCAGCGATGTCAGACAAGATATGAATGTTTTTTTGGGCTCAAATGAAAGAGCGGGTCGAGAAATGACGTGCTAGAGCCTCTAAACATGACAAATGTCTCTAAACATGTTATCTGTTTTCAATTGAAAAGCAGAGTTGTGACATCATTGTCTCGGAGGACAATGGGGTCTAGGAGTATGTATAGAACATTGGGGTCTAGGAGTCTCCCCTGGTTCAAAACCATCTTTAGAGGTCCTAGCACGCCATTTCTCGACCCGCTCTTTCGTTTCAGCCCAAAAAAACATTCATGTCTTGTCTGACATATTTGCTACAAACTCGGGTCTTCAACTCCGGTTTTCACTTGCAGGTCCGAGTTGTAGAATCGATTTTGTAGCAGCGATGTCATATAAGATATGAATGTTTTTTGGGATCAAATGAAATAGCGGTTCGAGTAATGACGTGCTAAAGCCTCTCAACGTGACAAATGTCTCTAAAGATGATGTCTGTTTTCAATTCAAAAGCAGAGTTGTGATATTATTGTCTAGGTGGACAATGGGGTCTAGGAATATGTATAGAACATTGGGGTCTAGGAGTCTCCCCTGGTTCAAAACCATCTTTAGAGGTCCTAGCACCCCATTTCTCGACCCGCTCTTTCGTTTGAGTCCAAAAAAACATTCTTATCTTGTCTGACATCGCTGCTACAAACTCGGGTCTTTAACTCGGGTTTTCACATGAAGGCCCGAGTTGTAGACCCGAGTTTGTAGCAGCGATGTCAGACAAGATATGAATGTTTTTTTGGGCTCAAATGAAAGAGCGGGTCGAGAAATGACGTGCTAGAGACTCTAAACATGACAAATGTCTCTAAAGATGATATCTGTTTTCAATTGAAAAGCAGAGTTGTGATATCATTGTCTAGGAGGACAATGGGATCTAGGAGTATGTATAGAACATTGGGGTCTAGGAGTCTCCCCTGGTTCAAAACCATCTTTAGAGGTCCTAGCACGCCATTTCTCGACCCGCTCTTTCGTTTGAGCCCAAAAAAACATTCATATCTTGTCTGACATCTTTGCTACAAACTCG
>NW_021680948.1:9753-33192 GCF_001412515.2 Diachasma alloeum
AGAGGTTCTAGCACGCCATTTCTCGACCCGCTCATTCGTTTCAGCCCAAAAAACATTCATATCTTGTCTGACATCTTTGCTACAAACTCGGCTCTTCAGCGATGTCATATAAGATATGCATGTTTTTTTGGGATCAAATGAAAGAGCGGGTCGAGAAATGACGTGCTAAATCCTCTCAACGTGAAAAATGTCTCTAATGATGATGTCTGTTTTCAATTCAAAAGCAGAGTTGTGATATCATTATCTAGGAGGACAATGGCGTCTAGGAGTATGTATAGAACATTGGGGTCAGGACTTCTAAAGACTGTTTTGAACCAGGGGAGATTCCTAGGCCACAATGTTCTATACATACTTCTATACCCCATTGTCCTCCAGACAATGATGTCACAACTCTGCTTTTCAATTGAAAACAGATATCATCTTTAGAAACATTTGTCATGTTTAGAGGCTCTAACAGGTCATTTCTCGACCCGCTCTTTCATTTGAGCCCAAAAAAAACTTCATATCTTGTCTGACATCCCTGCTACAAACTCGGGTCTACAACTGGGGCCTCCAAGGGAAAACCCGAGTTGAAGACCCGAGTTTGTAGCAAATATGTCAGACAAGATATGAATGTTTTTTTGGGCTCAAACGAAAGAGCGGGTCGAGAAATGGCGTGCTAGGACCTCTAAAGATGGTTTTGAACCAGGGGAGACTCCTAGACCCCAATGTTCTATACATACTCCTAGACCCCATTGTCCTCCTAGACAATGATGTCACAACTCTGCTTTTCAATTGAAAACAGACATCATCTTTAGAGACATTTGTCATGTTTAGAGGCCCTAGCACGCCATTTCTCGACCCGCTCTTTCATTTGAGCCCAAAAAAACATTCATATCTTGTCTGACATCGCTGCTACAAACTCGGGTCTACAACTCGGGCCTTCAATTGAAAACCCGAGTTGAAGACCCGAGTTTGTAGCAAAGATGTCAGACAAGATATGAATGTTTTTTTGGGCTCAAACGAAAGAGCGGGTCGAGAAATGGCGTGCTAGGGCCTATAAAGATGGTTTTGAACCATGGGAGACTCCTAGACCCCAATGTTCTATACATACTCCTAGACCCCATTTTCCTCCTTGACAATGATATCACAACTCTGCTTTTCAATTCAAAACAGATATCATCTTTAGAGACATTTGTCATGTTTAGAGGCTCTAGCACGTCATTTCTCAACCCGCTCTTTCATTTGAGCCCAACAAACCATTCATATCTTGTCTCACATCGCTGCTACAAACTCGGGTCTACAACTGGGGCCTCCAAGTGAAAACCCGAGTTGAAGACCCGAGTTTGTAGCAAATATGTCAGACAAGATATCAATGTTTTTTTGTGCTGAAACGAAAGAGCGGGTCGAGAAATGGCGTGGTAGGGCTTCTAAAGACTGTTTTCAATCAGGAGAGACTCCTAGACCACAATGTTCTATATATACTTCTAGACCCCATTGTCCTCCAGGCAATGATGTCACAACTCTGCTTTTCAATTGAAAACAGATATCATCTTTAGAGACATTTGTCATGTTTAGAGGCTCTAGCACGTCATTTCTCGACCCGCTCTTTCATTTGAGCCCAAAAAAACATTCATATCTTGTCTGACATCGCTGCTACAAACTCGGGTCTACAACTCGGGCCTTCAATTGAAAGCCCGAGTTGAAGACCCGAGTTTGTAGCAAAGATGTCAGACAAGATATGAATGTTTTTTTGGGCTCAAACGAAAGAGCAGCTCGATAAATAGCGTGCTAGGACTTCTAAAGATGGTTTTGAACCAGGGGAGACTCCTAGACCCCAATGTTCTATACATACTCCTAGACCCCATTGTCCTCCTAGACAATGATGTCACAACTCTGCTTTTCAATTGAAAACAGATATCATCTTTAGAGACATTTGTCATGTTTAGAGGCTCTAGCACGTCATTTCTCGACCCGCTCTTTCATTTGAGCCCAAAAAGACATTCACATCTTGTCTGACATCGTTGCTACAAACTCGGATCTACAACTCTGCTTTTCAGTTGAAATTGGAATTGTTAATTAACACAATAATAGAAGTGCATTGACGATTTTTTCTTAATTCGTGAAAATCTTCAAACAATTTGCTACCGATTGGTGATAAAATTTTTTGGAAATAATGAAATAGGGGGGATAACGCCTTTTTTTTAAGGGGCGATTTTTCAATAATTTATTTTTAAAAAAGTCCTAACTTGCAAATGTTTTTTATTAGCTCGCAATTTTCTTCAAAACTACTTCAATGAGGAAAAAAATAAAAATTTGGAATATCTATACATGAGGGGCTAATTGATCGGATCTAGCATTTGTTGTGCAATGGGCTCGGCTAGAATACTAACGACCACTACCGACTAAAACCAACCCCTATAAACCTGCCCTCTGGAATTCACCCACTGGACCGCCGCTAGGCATTGCTTTGCGGAGGGAAGCATCAGCTGCTGCTCTTCTACCATTTTCCGTGATCGCCGTACCCCCTCCTCCTCACCTAGATGGTCGTGGTAAGATTTAGTGTTCTGGTGATCTCTTTCCTTTTGCTCCTTTTCCTTCTTCCTATCCTGCTCTTCGCAGCGTAATTCCTTCAGGACATTAATCGCGAATGCACTCACGACCTCCCATGCTGCCTCTGACCCAAGCATCTCATCCATCAAAGTTCGGGGCCATATTCTCGATGTTAGTGCATATTCCTTCGTCTACGAATCGACGTTCGTTGACGAACTGCGTATGGTAGTTGTATAGCAGATTCGTTGATGATTGCCGATTCGTGCACGAAGGAGAATTCACCAACATCGAAAATAGGGCCCCTGGTCTGATGTTCTGCTCCAGTCTCACCTCGAAGCTACTGCGCTGCTCGTCGTACCGTGGATACTCGAAGAATATGTTTTCGGCATTCTCTTTTGCTCCACTACAGGCCGGGCATTCCGGTGAACCCCCGTACTTGAATTTGTAGAGGTACACCCGGAAACACCCGTGTCCTGAGAGCATTTGCATCAGGTAGTAATTGACAGTTCCATGGCTGCGGTTCAACCACCTGTCCACTATAGGATTCAGACGATATGTCCATCTCCCCTTGGTGGAGGCATCCCACAGCTGCTGCCAACGTTGAAGACTGTTTCGTCAGTCGTCTGCCTTCAGCTCATCTGTACTTAGCGATGTCGATCGTCGGCGCCGATATAAGGACCTCTGGTCTTCTGCCAGTGCGCCGATGGGTAGTAGTCCAGCGATGACACACACCGCATCATCCGATACCGTGCGAAACGCACTTGCAATTCGCAAAGCGCTCAGGCGGTGGACTGGTGCCACCTTCCGTCGGGACTCCTGGAGCATCAATGCGTCTGCTCATATGGCAATGCCATATGTAAGAATTGACGACTGACGACTGACGACAAGAGTACTCTCCTCTTGTGCTTCGGGCCTTCTATGTTGGACATGAGCCGCGACAAGACCGTCCCAACCACAGACGCCTTAGTTCTGACTTGCTCTGCCTGCTGCTTGTAGTTAAGCCATGAGTCAATCATCACTCCCAGAAACCGTATGAATGGCTGAGAGGTGATTTCATGCTTGCCGGCTCATAGCATGATTTTTTTGAGCTTCTTCCTGCTAGTGATTAGTACTTGCAAGGAAAGTGCATTCTCTGAGACACGTGTTGTACATGTTCAAGAACATCCCTGGCGCTGCCTTGATGGTTGTTTTGAGCGCGACGTTGGGGATCCCGTCCAGCCCTGGGGCCTCCGTATTTTCCACTTTTGTACACGCTATCTTCAGCTTCTCAGCTGTCAAAGATGGAAAAGCTTCCTCCTCGCTTCGCTCGATTTGGTGGTTACGGGCAGGCTGCTGCGGGAACAGCACCGTGACGATCCTGTCTAGTAAGGCTGAGCACGTGGGTGGGGGCATCGGCTGGTTCTTCAGCCGTGTCATGACCACTTTGTAGGGTCGGCCCCATGGATCACCCTCAACTTCTTCCAGTAGCTCATCCCAACACCGCTTTTTACTACACCTGATGGCTTTGGCAAGTCGTCGCCGTGCCTTCTTGTGCTTTGCCTCCAGTTTGTCGGAGTTGAGCTTCTTTCGGCGTCTCTGGGACAACCTCCTCGCCTGGATACACTCCTTACGGAGCGAAGCAATAGTATCATTCCACCACTACATTGGCGGAAGCCGGTTGGTGGATCGCTTCCGGGGCATGGTGGCATCGCAAGCCCTAATGACCCGTTTCATCACATCGTCTGCGATTCCTGTCGCGCTGCTCTTTTCAATCGGTCCACTGTTCAGAGCTGCTCGGAACAGCTCCGCGTCAAATCTGCTGGCCTTCCATCTAAGGGAGTTTGTCTTTCTCGGTACCGGTCCAGCACTTTCCCGGTCGATGGTTACCTCCCAAGAAATTACCCTATGATCGCTGTGGTTATAGACGTCGGTCACCTCCCAGAAGTTATTCCCTCTTCCGAGACTGCCGCTAATGAATGTGAGGTCTACGATGGAATTCTTCTCACTTTTCACGTAGGTCGGTTTTCTCCCGCTGTTCAATAGGACAACATCCAGTCTGGACATCGCCGCCAGCAGTGCTCGACAGTGATTGTCCAGGTATTGACGTCCCCCGCGATAGCCACGGGAAAGTGTTTCTTTGCGTCATTGGCCAGTCTATCGAGGAAGTCGGTGAACTCGTCCAGAGTGAGACTAGGCGGAGCATAACAGCTGTAGAAATGGATATTCCCCATCTTAGCTCTCATGAAGCCTTTTTCCGTGTTATCGACGACGCCCTGCAAAGACAGCTTCCCGCAAGATCAGATGATCACTTTTCCTGTAGAATCAGTGACCCAAGGTTTCGCAAGAAGTCGTCTATATGGCTCCGAGCTGATCAGAAGATCCGGCTGAATTTCTCGCACAGTTTCCATGAGCATATCTTGTGCGGCCTCGCAGTGGTCGAGGTTGTGCTGCAGAACTCTCATCGACGTTTACTGATCAGCGTTTGGAGAGCCTCCTTGTAGGCAGCGCACCGACTGCTCCCGGCCATGTGGCCAGAATCCTTCTCTCCATCATTCTCGACACAGGGAGCGCAGGGTGGATCTTTTTTGCATATGTCGAGCAAGTGATCATTCTCACCGCATCTGATGCAGTGCTTGGACCAGTCGATTTTGCTCTTGCATTTCGAGAAGATGTGCCCAAAGTTCCAGCACCTGAACCACTTGATGGGTTTTCTTACCTCTTTTATGGGGCATCTGACCCAACCAATACGGATCTTCCCTTCCTCCCCGATGACTTTCTGTGCAGTTACTGCCGACAATCTGACCGATGCGGTCTGGGTCCCCTCATACGCTTTGCGTACATTCTTGATTGCCTCCACGGTTATTCCGCTTTCCTCGCCGGCCGTCTTCCTGAGTGCATTCGCGACTTCCTCCTTGGTGGATGTCTCCTCGATATCCCTGATCTCCACGTCGACTTCCTGCATCTTACTCACGACGTCCGCGTCATCCTTCAGGGCGTTTGTCATCAGTGGCCGCAATTCGCCACCTTGTCGGCGCTCTTCTTATCAAGGACTATTATTCCTTCTTATCAAGGACAAAAAAGGGGATCCGCGTTTGTCCTGCATACTTTATCGACACTTTCCATGAGCTGCTTACTGGAGACATTCTGCTTCATTTTTCACAGGATTTCGGCGTAGCTTTTCTCTCCCTTCGCGCGAATAATCAGTGCATTAAGGAGTCTGGGTCGCTTGCGCTGTTTCTCCGGCTCTTTCTTCTTCTTCTTCACCTTTTTCCTTGCCTCGACCAGCTGCCACGCTCTGTTTCGGTTAGGCTCTTCATTGCATTGGGCCTCGATAGACACATCTCGTCTTTTCACCCTCTCCGCCTTTTTCGACTCTGCTGAGGTCAGAGTCCGCTCCTTTCGCTTTTTTCGAGTCCTCTTCGACTTCGGTATCGGCGTTCCCTTCAGCTGACCCAGTTAGGACTTCCCCTATCCGCCATCTGGAGACGCGCCGCCGTAGAAGTTGGGCTTCTCCACCAAGGTGCCCTGAAAAGGATAAGCCTCGGCTCGGCGGTGTGTGTGTGTTTTTTTTTCGTCTGTTGGGAGAATGCATTTACGCACAACCACCTGAGGAAGGGGATTGGTGAATTCCCACCGTAAAATGAGTGGGATTCGAGCAGATTTTCAATACTCACTAAACTCCGGTCAGACATTTCCAATAACCTTCAAGTCCCCCGCGGCACCACCGCTAAGTATCCCTTCTCGAGGGAGGTATCAGCCATTTGCTCTTCCACGTTCTACTTCTACTACATATCCTCCTATCCCGCTAAGGTGTTCGGTGTGGATAGGAGGTTCCAGTAGATTCCTCGGCTATTTTGCTGCCTTGCTCTCGCGTTCCTCCTTTCTAAGCTCCGTCATGACTTCTGCCACGAAGTTGCTCGATGCGTCCCATGAGGCCTCCGATTGTAGCATGGCGCTCACTATACTCTCGGGGGAGATCTCTCCTCCTAGTACAGTCTCCCATGTACTGGGGGCAATGCTGAAGCATGGACAGACGGAAAACACGTGTTCCGCTTCTTCGTTGACTCCTGTGCAGACCGGGGATTCTGGGGAATCCTTATATTTGAATCCATGAAGATATTTCCGGAAGCACCCATGTCCTGAAAGCATCTGAGTTAGGTAGTAGTTGACCTCTCCGTGTTGTCGGTTTAGCCAGACGTCCTGTGGAATCAGTCGATGTGTCCATCTCCCCTTGGTCGAGGTATCCTACTGCAACTGCCATCGGCGGATGCTATTTCGCCTGTCTTCCGTTCTAAGCTCCTCTGGGTTTAGTGAGGTTTGTCCTTTTCGCCGGTAAAGACACCTTCGCTCTTCAGCTAATACTTCGCTAGTTAGCATCCTGGCAATCACATACACAGCGTCTTCTGATACTGTGCGGTATGCCCTGGCAACTCTTAGGGCGCTCAACCTACAGACCGGTGCCACTTTCCGCCGTCATTCTTGCAACAGCAATGTATGTTCCCAGACTGCAACGCCATACGTGATCACAGACGTGACCACTGACGACAACAAGGCTCTTCTTCTTTGCTTCAGTCCTCCCACATTTGGCATGAGCCGAGGTAGGATGGTTCTGACTCCCGACGCCTTTGTACTCACGTGCTCTGCTTGCTGCTTGAAGTTTAGTCGAGCATCGATCATCACTCCCAGATATCGAATGAATGGCTGGGATGTGATCTCATACCCCTCTACTTGCAGCTTCATCGTCTCCACCTGTTTCCTGCTGGTGATCAGCACAGCTTCGGTTTTATGCTCCGCTAGCTTCAGTCCGACCAAGTCCATCCAATGACATATCTTCTCAAAGATGATATCGAAGGTGAGATTTATTTCTTCCAGATGTCTCTCTACTACGACTACGGCCACATCGTCGGCGAATGCCACGAGTCTCGCCGTCCTTGGAAATTCTAGCTTCAGTAGTCCGTCGTACATGATGTTCCACAGGAGTGGACCTAGCACTGAGCCCTGAGGTACACCCCCGGTGACTCTGTACTCTTTGGGGCCTGTCTCTGTATCACAGTTGAGAACTCTGTCAGAGAAGTAGCTCCCTACCATCTTCCGCAGATATCGTGGTACGTGCATCTTCTCAAGCGCCTCCATAATGGAGTCCCATTTGGCTGAGTTGAAGGCGTTCTTAATATCCAGTGTCGCCACTAGACAGTACTTCTTCGTACCTCCCTTCCATATATTTCCCGAGATCGCCTCCTTAGCGATATTGACGACGAGGTCAATAGCATCGAGGATAGAGCGACCTTTCAGAAAGCCATATTGGTTGTCGGCTGGCAGCGGTTCTACTGCTGCTTCTATCCTCCTGTGAATGATACGCTCGAGAATTTTCCCAGCTGTGTCTAATATGCAGAGCGGGCGATAGGATGATGGCTCATCCGGTGGTTTCTTCCCTTTGGGGAGGCGCACTAGCCTCTGCTGCTTCCCTTTCGCGGGGAAGGTGCTTTCCTTCAAGCATGAGTTCCTTCTTGCGAGATTACTGCTCACGAAAGTGAGGTCCATAATGGAACTTGCCTTTCCTCTCAAGAACGTAGGTTCATCACCACTGTTCAGCAATACAACATCCAGAGACGACATGGCTTCCAGTAGTGCTTGTCCCCTTGGCTTCGTCTCGGTGCTGCCCCAGTCGACTACCCAGGCGTTGAAGTCCCCTCCAATTGCCACAGGGAAGTGCTGCTTCGCGTCCTCAGTCAGTCGGTCGAGGAATTCCTCCATAGTGAGGCTCGGTGGAGCGTAGCAGCTGTAGAAATGAATTCCATCAACCTTAGCTCTCATAAAGCCATTTTGTGTATCATTACTGACGGTTTGAAATGGCCGCATGCCACAAGCCCAGATTACAGCCTTCGTGCTAGCATCAGTGACCCAGGGTTGAGCGTCCAGGTGAAAATACGGCTCCGAGATGATAACGAGATCAATCCTCAACTCCCGCGCCGTCTGCATAAGCAGCTCATGTGCGGCCTCACAATGGTTGAGGTTAAGATGAAGTACTTTCATCGTCGCTTATTGAGGATCTTCTGGAGTGCCTCTTTATATACTGGGTATCTACTGCTGCCAGCAATGTGGGCACAATTTCCCGTGTTACCCTTCTCGGCGCATAAGGAGCATTGGGGCTGCTCCGTGCAGTCTGAAGCCTTGTGGCCGGATGTTGAGCATTTGATGCAGAGCTTGGAGTGGTCAACTATACTCGTGTACTTCGTGGATATATGTCCGTAGTGCCAGCACTTGCAGCAGTTAGGCGGTCGCTCCACCTTCCTCACTCGGCAATTAACCCAGCCTATCCGAATTTTACCATGGTCGCTCTTCTTCGCTACAAGCACCGGCAGCGTCACCAACGCCGTCTGTATCCCTCCGCAGGCTTTTCGCAGGGACTTCATGACGTCCAGCGTAATTTGGACCACGTTGCCCGCTATTTTCACCAGAGCTTCCAGAATTTCCTCCTTTGTCGTCATATAATCAAGATCTTTGATCTCGATATTCTTCTGAGGCCCCTTGCTAAGAACCTCAGCCTGTTCTCCGAGGAGGGAGGCTATGGTCGTTTGCAATACCTGGGCTTTGCTGGTGCTGTCTTTCGTTAGGACGATAAGCATGTCCCCTCTAGCTGTTCTGCGTATTTTGTCAACGCATCCCAACGCCTGCTCCGGGTGGATATCCTTCTTCACTCTGGTTAGTATCTCGGCATACTTCATCTTATCTTTTGAGCAAATGATCAGTACATCGGACCTGGATGCTGATTTGTACAGAAGCCCGGTTGTGACATCCCACAGCCGATGTATGGTTGCGTTCAATTGCGCTCTCGCCAGACAGACTATGTATGTCGGCTGCTCCTCAAGCGGAGTGAAACGGACCCATGAGGCCAGATGGATTAATTCAATTTTTTAACTACAAATGGTTTCTTTTTCGATTGATTCACCAATCTATATAATATTTTAGCCTATTTAAATAGTATTTATCAAATAATTAGGAAGATATGAGTAAATAGATATTAGATATTAATTTATGATAACAACATAGCACACATAACCTTCAATCGGTCTTTCGTCTTCTACTTTCCATCGTGCTGGATGGTGACAAGCCCCAGTAATTTTCAAAATGAGTTTTGTTGATAGAAATAAGAGGATTTGCAGAGGAATTTTAGAGATAAGAGAGGTACGTATTGCGTAGATACTTTTTTAACAATGATCAACCCATTTATAACAGTATCAATGGTTTTATCTTTTTCGGCGAGGATCTACTTGATTTCTATCGAATTTTTTTCTTTATTCTCCCTGGCATGTTTTTTAGATTAAAATAACTGGTACCAATGGAAACGAGATCCATCTCGACACGAATAAGAGAGGAAACATTGGTCTGCATTATATTGAACGTCTCTTCCCCAAAGCACAAGGCTTAACCTACAAGCTCTTGGAAAGAACTTATGCAGCTGAAATCAGCGAGGACAAAATGGAATACGTTTTACACATCGATGTCAATGAGTACGACGCATTTTTCAGTCCTGGTACGTATCGAAATGTGTAATTTTCGTATAAGGGTCAGATGATGATTATTTTCCGTTTTGTCGACCTAGAGGGGAAAATTTACCAGCTTTTCCTCAATGTCTTGAAAACGCAGAGAAATACTGAAATTTTTATGGGTATCTTAGATGTAGAGAAAAGTGTGAGCTACAATAATATCCTCACAGTAGTTTGGATTTTTCCTTAGATTTCAAGACATCGAGGAAAAAAAATTGTAATCGGCTGTATCCTTGATACAGCAGTAAGACTTAACGTGGACACGTCTAGGGGACGACTGAAATTTCTAGAAACTCTCTGAATTCCTTTGAAATTCCTATAAAGTCCCTGAATTCTCTGAGAATTTCTAAAAAATTCTTCGAATTTCTTCGAAATTTGTGGTGCCCATTTCTTCCGTCGTGAATCGAGTACATTCTCTTGATTTTATTTGTTGATTAATTTGGGTGCATTGCAGACAAAGGGGAGTCAAGTACTACTAAAGCCAAGGATTCTCGAGTGCAAGAAATCATCAACACATTGAGAGGAAAGAGTTGTGTGACTTCGATCAGTTCTTTGCCACAAGAAAAGAAGAGAAAGAAAGAGAAGAAGAAAAAACCTAAGAAACAGAGTCCTGATAAAACCATTGTGATAGGCTGGATGGAACAGGACTCCGAAGGAGCAAAATACACACAGATGAAAAAGCCAACTGGGGGTTTAATGCAATTGGAGCTGTATTCGTCTGAAACGTATCACGTTGAAGATATTACCCAGTTAGCTATCGAGCAGTTCCAAAAATCATCGGATACAGAACGTCTCACTAACTCAATTGTTTGTCTGTGACCTTTTAATGGATCTCCCATTAAGCAATTCACAGACAAAAGAGGATAAAAATGTGATTTATGGACATATTGTAGTGCGATAGATTGCATTCCATCGAAGCTGAAGCTCTATCTGCTGTCCAGACCGAAGTCATCACCACTGCCACTGCAAATAGTTCAAAACGAACGTGCTATTCCATCAAGTATTCCAATACCTGGATCAAGTGCATCGAAGAAGCTCGGGAAGGAAAATTGCCAGGATCTACCCCTGATAAGTAAAGATGTTGAGAATACTGGGGGAGTTAGTGGAGAAGATGGGAATGATGACGCAGAATCTCCAGATTTATCGAAAGAAAATGCAGATGTTAATGGAGAGATAACAGCACAGAATAATAAGGATGCTAGTAGAGTTGCAGACCACACTAGAGAGAGTGACAATACAGAGAGCCTTATCGCTGAGTTCAATATCATCAGTTTCACTTTCTATGACATAAAGACATCAGAGTACACTGGCAATGTTTCTTATCAATCAGTGAACAAGGAAACCATCTGGACTGAGTCATTCCAACACGATGTGGATTATTTCCATTTCAACCCTCTGGAGTATGGCTTTCAACCATCTGAAGTTCGTTTAAATGATAAAGTAATCCTCGAGGTTGATATCGATGACGAGGGGAAGACAAAATACTCTTTTCCTGATGCCGATACTTCTCTCTGCACCGCACACCAAATCATATACGATCACTCCAAATTCCATGGAGGACATAATGGGAATTATGCTATTGGATGTTTACCATTATGTCTAGGGACATGCAAATCGACATTTTCGTGGTATAATCGAGGCGAATTGTGCTAGGCTGGCCTGGGATTATTCTGGATTGAAATCCCAAGTAATGAATCCCCTGTCAACTACCAATGTGAACTTGTATGTGTCCCCCCCACTTCCTCTTTGGCCCCTGGCTCCAATTCAGACGAGAAACTCTCCATTGAAGCTGGAGAGATTGAAGCTACAAATGTCGAGATCTCGGATACGAAAATCCTAGATTTACCTGCAATTGATGACAAACGTAAGATTCTTGTCCTCATATTCATCAATTAACGCGTAATTGAAATGATAATCACCACAATATATGTTTCAGAACTTGTTACTGACTGTTACACTCAAGGACTGGAGAATGACTCTTCAGCTCTACAATCAAAAAAAGAGAAAAAGTTCAGCATTAATGAGGGTGGCTTATTTGAAATTATTATTTTTTATTATTATTATTTATTTAATCATGCCCCTTGGGGAATTTGGGCCCCATGGCATGTAGTAGGTTACAATGTTGGTACAGTTGATCACATGGCGAAATATAATAAGAAAAACACAGATACTTTTTACATAAGAGATACAAGCGTAGTTTTAAATAAAAAGCCAGCATAAGCGTAAATATCAACTGCAACAAGACTAGTGCAGTTACATAGTGCAAGAGAAATAAGTCAAGGCAGGATGAACAGGGGGGTGGGGGGTGGTGCGCGGTATATACAATGACCAGTCCATGCGGTTTGTGACGTTTTAGAATAAAGAAGGAGGCACGAAAAAAGAGAAGATGATAAAATAAAAGCGGCGACTTCATTAACGAGAGAGATTAGGGGACAATTACAATTCGTCGAGGTAAAATGCTCTAACAGTGAGGGAATTTTTAACAAAGTAAAACAGAGCCTTGGTTACAATATCGTCCTCAGACATCAGAAGCTGGCGCACATTGCTGTCCACATCCAGGTCCTTCTTCCAGTGTCTGCCAAAGTAGTAGAAGTGGTAATTTTTGTATCTTGGGCACCTTGCAATAAAGTGGGTGAGGTCCTCGCTGTCAGCGCTGTTACACACCTGACAGGGTTGGTCTGGTTGAAGTTTGTACGTGATACCATTGACAGAGAAGTTACATACATGTTTCATGGCTAGGCGACACTGCGTTTTGATCCGTTTCATAGAAATGGGGATCCTGCGATTGAGATAGGCTGCTGAGTCAGCCCCGAGGGAGGTCTCGCCCGTATATAAGAGCTTGAAGTGGAGACATTGTAGCGTGTTGTAGTTGGAGAGATCCTCCATCCGTAGGTGCGTTTGCCAGGCATTAAGTACCAGTGGCTCATACTCCAACCAAATCCCAGGGTCGCAGTGTTCTACGAGCCATTCGTGCTTGATCAGTGCCAGAGCTTGCTTGAATGTCCAGGCCCAGTTCCATTTACCCTCCCTGTCACTTTCAATGTTCTTAGACAGAGATATCAGGCGTAGGAGACAGATACGAGGAAGTCTCGAGGGCTCCATGCTTAGCAATCTCACCACCCAGCTGTACGATAGCTTGTAGATTCTCAAGGTCGTTTTATGGAGTCCAAGCTCCAGTCTCAGGGCACAACTGGGTGTGCTTCTTGGGAGTAGCAACAGTCCCTTGAAGAAATTCAATTGCGCCACCTCTAGCTGATTGCAGTAACGAAGAGCCCAGCATGGAGCAGCATACAATAGGGTGGGAGAAGTAATGCTATTGTATAGTTTCATCGTAGCATCCCAGGAGTCCGCGCCCGCCGCGGCGAGAACAGAGAGCCAGAGGCAATCGTAGCCTTTCCCAGGGCCATGCTGGTTGCTTTGGAGCCGAGTGAGGAGCTGGTTATTGGGATGCCCAGGTACACGTATGAAGAGACAGTCTCCACTGTCCTGCCATCAAGGTGGAAGGCCAGCCTTTGGGTCTTTTCTCTTCCCCCGTTGCGACATATAACTATTTTTGTTTTGTCGACATTTACCGTCATGCCATTCTGCTTGCAGTACTCGCCCGGCGTTTCCAGTTTATTCGTGAGGTCAATTGGGGAGTTGGCGAAAATAATGAGGTCGTCCGCAAACAAGAGCATAAGGAGGTCGGTGTAGCCATCAATATTCACGCCCTCCAGGCCTTTTTTCCGAAAAAAGTCCTCGATGTCACTCAGGTACAAAATAAAGAGAAGAGGACTCGCAATCTCGCCTTGCAAAACTCCTTCCGAGATGTCAAAGGTCTCGGACAACTGATTTTGGGCTTTGACTTGGAAGCAGGCTGAGTCGTAAAGACTCTTTAACACTCTCAGTAGCTTGGCACTTACCCCTAGGGCGAGGAGCTTATTCCAGAGCAGAAAGTGGGGGACCGAGTCAAATGCCCTGCGAAAGTCCACAAAGATTGTAGATACTGACCACTTTTTGAGCCTCAGTTGGAGTTGGACACCAGCGGTGACAGCGAATATGTTGTCCATGCAGGAGCGGCCTTACCTAAATCCCGCTTGACACTCTGGGAGCACTTCTGCATCCTCGGCCCAAGTCTGGAGTCTGCGTGTGAGGATTTTCGTAAGCAGCTTGCTAATTGTATTGATCAGCGCTATTCCCCTGTAATTAGCCGGGTCTGCAGGGTCCCCTTTCTTATGGATCATTGTCATGACGGACCGTGACCAGTTGGGGGGGACGTACTCGTGCTCGAGAATTTTATTAAAAATACCTTGGATATATAGCACCCAGTCTTCAGGAGGTGCTTTCAGGAATTCGCCACTGATTTCATCGGGACCGGGGGCTTTCCCAAGTTTCAGTGACCCCAAAGTATCTGTAAGTTCCTTTGTTGTAATGTCTACGTCTAACCATGGGTGGGAAACCCCGAAGAGCAGCAGAATGTCGGTACGTCTTGGAGGGTAGATTCCACTATAAAAATCGTTCCAAACTTCCACCGGTGGGGGGAGTACGTAACCTGAGGAGCGGAGAGATCTTACAACTGTCCAGAACTCGAAGGGGTTCCCAACATTTGCAAATCTATCCCTGATATCTGCCCAATACTTCATCTTTTTCAAGTCGACCAAGGATTTGCAGGCTCGCTGTAGGCCAAGGTAGTTCATCAACGATGTATTGTCATAATGAGCATACTCCCTCTCTCGGAGTGCCTGCTCGACCCTCTTTCTGGTTGTGATGCAATCTTTATGGTACCATTTGTTTGAGTGATTGTTATGGGCTCCTGTGGAGGATCTCTTTGTCATCTGAGTGTCGTGGGCTGCCTCATGTATAGCCTCGTGGAGATTCTGGCATAGGGAGTCAATGGGATTGTTGAAATTCATAAAAATCCTGCTGGAGTGCTCCATGCGTCGAGTGAAGCTGGCCGTCAGGTCTGATTTCCAGCACAATTTCGTGGTGCTTGGGGCTTGGACTGTGTAGGTATGGGAGCTGGTCGAGATGCCTGAGAGTGTGAGGAGAAAGGGGAGGTGATCTGATGATGTTGCGATCGGGAGGATTCGAAAGTCGGAGACCAGGTTCAGGTGTGAGGCACTCACAAAAGCGAGGTCGACCACGTTGCAGCCTCTCTGCGATAGGTACGTTGGTCTAGCCGGCCTATCAGCTGGTATGCGGCCGTTCAGGAGAATAGTACCATTCTCGGACATAAATTTGCAGAGAAAGATGGCTGAGGGTTCCGGGTCCTTTAGGTCCAGAGAGTGACGTGAATTGTATAATATCGTGCCCTGAACCAGTTCCTCAGGGCATTCACCCTCCTCTGCGCATCTAGCATTGAAATCGCCTGCTATCACAATGCACGGGTTGTCATAATTTTCGTGGACCCGCCACAGGGCTGCCTGCAAAGTATCAAGAGCAGCAACCAAGTCAGTCTTAGGGCGAAAGTAAACAAAACATATTACCAAAGTGAAGGAGACCAGGTCAAGGGCGAAGATATGCCAGCAATCATTTTTATCTAGGATCGTCAGGTTGTAGCATTTCTTGATGAAGGTGACAAGACCACCGCTACCCCTTCTAGTTGAGAAGCGTCTGGTGGCTGGGCTCCAAAATCTGGTGTAATCAGAGAGTGAGGACGGCAACGACTTGACCTCGAGGGATCTCATCGTCTCCGAGATGCAGATAATGTCAAAGTTGCTGAAATCGTTCCAGACCTGCGCGTCGGAGAAGCCGTGACAGTTCCAAAAGCAGGCCTGGAAGTCGGCTAGTTTTTTGTCCTGGATTGTGAATGCATGAACAGGGGGCCACCTCTAGGGCTGCTAGGGGGATTCTTCAATGACATTGATTTGTTTGATGTCTCGTTCCATCCATACCAGATTTCACCAACTTGAACTTTCAGGTATCCATATTCTACTCGCTGATCTCCGGTTTTGATGCTCCTGGCGAATTGTCTGAGATTGTATTCGATTTGACGTTCCTTATCTGTAAGATCCTTCTGAATATATATCGGTCGTTTGCCAAGACGTGACTTGCTCTTCAGGACCTCCTGCTTGTCATCCATTGATCCCACAGAGATGAGGATGGATGAGTTTCTCAGCTGGTGGGCATCCGTGGCCGTAGCATGGCACTGTAAATCAGAGGCAAAAAAAGTATCGACCTTCTGCACCAAGTTCTCATTCCCCAGGTCAAGACCTCTGATCACGAGGTTCTTTTGCTTCAAAGCCCGTGCCTGATTTTCAACTTTGGCTTCCAGAGCAAATATCCTGGATGCAGACTCTTGCTGCGTCTTGGTCGTGGAGTCCTTTAGAGACTCAAGGGCAAGTTTCGACTCGGGATTCGAGGTGGCGTTATCCTCCAGGACTTGTACACGTTCTTTGAGAGATTCAATGGCCTGGCTGTGGGCCTCTTTGAATGACTTGACCTCACTCTCGAGCTCATCGATCTTTAGTAGGCATTTTCGATTCTGACTGACCACTGTGTTTCTGGTTTTAATACCGTCGTTGCGGATGCTTGACGCCTGGGCAAATAAAAGTTTGCACCAACTAGGAACGGCCTCGTTAGAGTCATTAGCTAGAGACTCCAACTCTTTACATGGGTCTTGCATAAGGCTTTCCTCATCCTCATCTTCCTCCTGCAGGTCCATTTTTTGCTCGAGCATCCTGCGTCGAGCGGGACCAATTTTACGTGAGCCAGATATAGGACTAGTAGCTACTCCAGGCTTCTTGCTGGGCCTCGTGTCTGCCTCTGAGGATTCCGTTTCCCGAGGGCGCTTGTTTAGCCACTCCTTGACAGATGCAAATGCCTTTTTTCCGGGGGTATTATCCCTTTGTGGGATTGCTCCTTGCAACGTTGCAGAGTCTGCGTTGGTCTGGACGTGTTTAGATGGGTTTGTTGGCAGGGGGGGAGAGGAGATGACACAACTATTGAGGGCGGTGTAGATAGTTTCCTTTCTGGCAGTTGGTAAGGTGGAGTAACTGATGGTAAGGAAGATTCCATGCCCAGAGATGGCGTTCTGTTCACCCGCCGCAGGGGCTGATGCCACTGTCCGATCCTTAACCTCCAAGTCCCCAAGCCTCATGCAAAACAGTCATAGAAAGACCACCCCCAAAGGATGGGGGAAGAAATTAATAGTTCAAAAGAAAGTCAATGACTCACGGCGTCCAGCGAGGCCAAAATGCAAGCCGTGAGAGGCCCAAAAACTCCGAGCCACAGTCAAAACCGGAGACACATACAGAAATCAGACCAACAACAACACGACCGCAGCGCCCCCCCCCCGCTTGTTTGAAATAGACAGAAAGGATCTAATTTTGACAAAAGAGAGTAGCCGGTAATCAAATGAAGATTACCAGAGGTTCTTACCATGGGACACAAGTAGCCATTAAGACTGTCAAATTCTCCAATGTGATGATAAAATTTGCTAGGAGAGCTTGATGTATTGGGAGCAATTAAGCACCCCAACATCGTTTTAACAATGGGAGTTTGCGAAGAGCTGAAGGCGTATCATATTGTTATGGAGTTAATAGATGGCAATACACTTTTCGATGTCATTTTTGATGACGAAATTTCATCAAATTACGTTCTGGATGATTCCAGAAAGCATTCTATTGGTCATCAGTTGGTCCAAGCTGTCAATTATCTTCACAATAAGAAAACGCCAATTATCCACTGTGATATAAAACCAGATAACGTACTCATTACCAGACAATTTATTGTCAAACTCTGTAATTTAAGTATAAGTAAATTCTCGACTAGGAAAACTACATCACGTACAACGGTAGGCACAATTTGCAAAGGGACAGAACTCTTCATCTCCCCAGAGAGAATTTTGAAAAATGAAGATGCCTCAATTGATTCTGACATTTGGGTAGTTGGGTGTACGTTGATGGAGATTTACACTGCCTTGCCAGTATGGGATTTAGATGAAGACTCCGATGACGCTTTGAAAAAAATTTCCACATCAAGCGCTATGCCTAAGTTTGATTGTATTCTTCAAGTGATAAGGGGAAGTGTCGAAGAGTGCTTGAAGTATAATCCCCACGATCGATCATTAAGATCACTATTGTACACATTTCCAAAAATTATCTGTGGAGTTCTCTAGTCTTCTGGAAGTGGAGTGAGAGTTCATAAGCTTTTTTCATTTAAACTTTGATATTTTTCCCATTCCTTCGCCGGTCGATAGCAACCAGACGTCAGGTAAAATATTGAGATCCACTGGTTCATCACTTCTATTAATGTTGTATTGTAATGAACAATGAATGCCAAAAGTTATAATTAATGATTCAAGTGTTAAGAGGAGAACTGATTGAGATTATAATAATTCTTTGGTAAAAATATTCATACTCAATTAATTTAACTGAAATATGCAGTGCATATCTTCTTGAATTGTAATAACAGAACTCAGACAAAATTGTTAATACTGTTATAATTAATGATTCCAGTATCAAGAGAGGAACTGATTAAAATTATAATAATTCTTTGGTAAAAATGTTAATACTTAAGGTTCAAGTATGCAAAGAAAAATGAGTGAGACAAAGAATAATATAAATGTTACATAATCTAATTAAAAAACGATAATCGCCGCTTGTATGGAGAAATTTATTGGAACAACCTAGGGAACTTTGTATAAGTGTTTGGTCGTTTCTATTGACATGTTTAATAAAAAAATTGCTATAGAAAAAGTCAGTAGAATTCGATTTTTCTATGGAACTCATTCTATTGAAATATATTTCATAGAATTTTTTTCGGTTTGAATTCTCCAAGTTTTTGAAATTCTATTCGCCTTTTCTGTCCATTAGGAAAATCAAACAAAAGAACTTAGAAAATTGAATCAAAGAAATTCGATAGAAAATATCTCAATAGAATAACTTGTTAATAAAAATCAAATTCTATTGACTTTTTCTAATACAATACTTTCTATTGAACATGTTAATAGAAACGGCCAAAATCCTATGGAAATTCTATTCTATAGAAATCTAATAAGATTGTCTAGCGAATTCCCTAGCTTTTTCCATTGAATTTTTTCATGCGTGTTCTAATTAATTCTTCTGTGGTGGGCGGGTTAACTCGTGACATGTCCCTTAAATTGAAATACGGGTAAAAATATCTGGGTAAAAGACTGAGATTAAACTTTGTGAGCTCACAAGAGATTAATTATTCGGATTTTACGAATTATGTATTTTTAAGCACGATCTCGTTACTCTAGAATTCTTCGAACATTGTTTGTGAAAGGGAGGAACAACCAAAGAGTTCTTCACGATAAGTTATTTTAAGAGGATTATCCTTGATTTCAATTTGCGTTGTCTACTGGCAAAAATAATAATTTGTACTAACAATGAGACGGGGATGCATGAACCAAAACGTTATTGAACCCAGGGGAATTTGTAGACTACTCATTTTTCTCGTTACCTATTTGTGATTGACGAACCGGTTGTAGGTGATTTGAGTATTTTTTTTATGTTTTGAATACATAGGATTCTAATGATGAGGAAAAAAAAACGAAAGAAAATCATCGAAACTCGAAGGAATTTATTCCGGAAAACTAGTTTTTATTGACAATAACTAATTCACTTCTTCCGATTTTTGACTCAAACAATTGTATGTGTTGCTTTAAATCTGCAGGGAAAAACCTGAAATTCTTAAGAAAGAATACGTCCAATGCTCTGTTGCCTAATTGGACAACATCTGATTACACCTGCATGATAAAATAATAACATCCTTTTATTATTTTCTGTTCAAATAAATTTCGTTCGAATAAGTTTCCATAAAGCTTATTGTTTGTTTAAGGTGTTGCGAAAAGTTTTGTGAATTCGAATAAAAACTCATTTAACAAAAAAAGCGTTATTCATTCCTCGGAAAATCCTTTCAACTTTTTCTTGACATTCAATCCATTAATCAATAAATTCAAACTGTCATTTTTTTGTAGAAAATAATAAGAAAATTGTCATTATCGAATAAACAATGGAGGCTGATGATTTGTGCTTGATTAGTGGCCTGAATGGCTGAGAATAATCCAAATAAGTACTTCATATCATTGGGATCACTCCCAAGTTTTGTGAATTTGAATAAAAAGTCATTTAGTAACAGAAGTTTTATTCATTCCTCAGAAAATTATTTAAACTTCATTGCTATTCAATCCAATGATCAACAAGTTTACGGTTTCATTTTTTCGTATGAAATCATTAGAAAAGTCAAATTATCGAATAAATAATGGAGGCCGATGATTTGCAGAGAATAATCCGAATAAATACCTTCTATCATTGCGGTCAATCCCTAACACCAGTAAATAATTGTTCCCAACTATTTTATCGGATTAATGTTGATCAAGTAAGTTTTTTATCCTCAATTTTATTATTCTATTCCATTCATTTTGATCCACAGTCATCCATATCGCATCATGATCCTAGTCTATTATTCTTTGTACTTCATAACAGAATATTCTACGTTACTAAGTAGTTCGAATGGGAAATCTAAATGGGGAACTCTGGGAGAAAATGGAGAGAATAAATTGTCATTGTAAATGTTATGAGCTACAAAAAAACTGATATTTTTAAATGAATGAATACTCTCTTTTCGGTCTCATCACTTAGTTTATTGCACTTAAAATACTGTGATGCTCATTCAATTAATTAAAACCGTTGTGAATGACGTTGAAACATTTAGACTTGCCTTTAAAGAAAAAAACAGCCCGTGCCCGAAATTTTGGTTTTCGGGTAGATTCGAGTTGAAAACATGCCTTACCAGTTTCAAAATCAAATTCTATTTAGCTCAACAGTGTAGGAGAATCATATTGTACTATTAGAATTCGGGTTAGAATAAATTTTCTGAGACAAGTCAATTTTTTCTTTTTATGAAGTCGAATTTTCATTTTTAAGACTTCTTTTTGAGGGATAAATATAACATTACTGATTGCAATATTCATTGTTCCATTCAATTGCCATTATTCGTTTTGTAATTACTACGTAAACTATTCAATGGAAGGCCGTCAATCCTCACATACGTAATTTTTCACCAAGTCCATAATCGTGATAAATAGTGTGAGTGCCTCATCCACGGAATTTGGCTGTATTACATCGGGTTTTAATAAGTGCACCAGCTCGCAAAACAATTCCTCAATTAAAACCGCTACTGACATATCGTTCGTAATAAGATTATGGATTGCATCCCGTTGCATCTCTCTCCGATAATCACGTCCACCATATCTTTCAGGAGTGTAGAAAAGGCAATTAGGTTTACCCGCTCGTAATTCTGCTGGTTTTTGCCTCCTTATTCCATGTCAATTCCACTCGTGTCGGATTAAATTCAAATCATTACAGATGAGGGGTCCAAAACAGTAACGCAAACATTCCACAGCAATAGGATCGGCATCATCAGAAATTTCCTGATCTCTCATATCTTTGAAAAGTGAGATGTAAAAATACCCTCCATGTCTTCGCATCTGAGACCAGTAGGCCTCGATCCTTTGATTCGACGTGCTCTTTCCCCTCAAAAAACTTTTATGGCCAGCAAATTTGTCATCGTGATCTGCACGTAGAGCAATCTGCAGGGACTCCACTATGCAATTTTCGGTTCCTAGATCCGATCGAATAAGAGTGGGCAGAAAATTCAACTTTTGTACCATTTTTAGATAATAAAAAGCTATTACTCTGGGATTGTTATTGGAGCGAGCTACTTCCAACCATAAAATTTTTCGAGAGAAGCCATCAATACAGCCATGAATGGCAAACCCAAAAGGTTTCAACTTGTCGTAGCCATCGATATGCCATAAAAAATTAGGACCAGGAACAACGTAACGTCGTCGCTTCAACTTATGCCTTGCTCTTATGGAAATTCCTACTGGATCTGCTACTCACAATATTTCCAGGATTGTGTGTCGTTTCACGCTCAATCCATATTTGTGTTTTAATCTTTGCCATAGACGTCTGTACCCTGAACAGGAACCACTGCCATCCAATTCTGACACAATATGACTACAAATTTCCTCTAATGAGTGCTCTGTTAACCCCTTACGTTTCAGACCATACTCGTCCAAGATTCTTAACAATTCTCGACCCGATAATTCGATTTTATGGCGATCATTCAAAAAAGTAGTCATTTCTTCATAAGTATATCCTTGATTAAAATACTCTACTATCAATTCATCGCGGTGACACCTCTCATCCTCCTCTGCATGAACGTCCATTATGATAGTTTTTATGCAGAAATGTGATTTGTTCGATAAGAAAGAAACATTTCATCAGTTTTCGTAAACGGCACAAATTATTTTGATTTGCTCTGAGTGGCTATATACAATTGACGGCACATCTGGAAAAATCCCATAGGATTTTCTATAGGATATCCTATGGGATTTCCTATAGGATTTTTTAGAGGATTCACTGCAGGGTTTTTATAGAAAATTAAGACCCAAAATTGAGACTTGAAACGAATGGTTTACAAGGGTCAGAATTAGGGTCATTAATTTGATAGAAAAATTTCACAGGAAATCCTATAGGAATTCCTACAGGAAACCCTATGAGAAATCCTATGGGAAATCCTATTACAAAAATTGTATATGAAATGTTCGAATTCTACATAGCATTTCCTATGGGAAATCCTATAGGATAGTCTATAGGACTTTTTTATACGTGGGGGTAAATGTTAATGAGTGAATTTGCACATTCTTCTTCACTGTCTAGCTTTCGCAAACAATTAATGTTAAGGGACAATATCAAAAGGCATTTTTCGTAACTGAATAAATACTTAACGACAATTGTCTTTTGACATTTCACTATCAAGTCATTCTTTAATAATACAATTTAGATGAAAAATTTTCCTTAGCTTCAGGTACTCCAATGCTGTTGACATTGCTTCAAATCATTTAAATACATCGATTGAATATTTGGTGATTGTTTTTTTTTATCAACAATAATCTCAAATTCTCATCAAGATTTCAATCGACATATTTACAACAATGCAAAAATAATAGTATACTAACCTTTCAATTCATTTTTGGAGCAGATGGTAACGTAAGTCAGCCAATACTCTAAATGATCTCTTATTACTAAGGCCGGAGACTTCATTTACGAAAACGGCTATTATTAGAAGTTGGCTCCAAATAGGTGATTGAAGTGAGCGACAAGTAGGGTTGGGAAGAAATTGAAACATTGATGTTGGAATTTGTCATAATTCATTGATTGGAGGGTTATTTTGTTGAGGAAAAGCTTTTGAACGTGAATTGGCTGTTTCAAAGAGGGTCAATGGGAGATCTCGGTGATTTCTTAGGGTTAACTTACCAGGAGATCTATCGGGTTGTTTCAAAAGGGAATTAATGGAGGCCATGGTCGAAAGGAGATCTTGGGGGTCAGTTCCCAGGACAGCCCGCAGGGTATTTTAAGGGTGGGGGGGG
>NW_021680948.1:33399-33691 GCF_001412515.2 Diachasma alloeum
GGGGGGGGGGGGGGGGGGGGGGGGGGGGGGGGGGGGGGGGGTCAATGGAGGGTATGGTCAAGGAGAGATCTTGGAGGTTTATTGGGGATAAGGTCCCAGTGCATCTCTCAGGATCTTTCTAGAGGGGGTGGGGGTCAGTGGTGTTTATGGTCAAGGGGAGATGTCGAGGTTTTTTGGGGTTCACTCTTCAAGGCAGCTCTCCGGGTCATTTCAGGGGGTGGCGAGTCAATGTAGGGGATGATCGTGGAGAGATCTCGGGGGGTTTTTGGAGGGTATCTTTTCGCATGAGCTC
>NW_021680948.1:33886-35339 GCF_001412515.2 Diachasma alloeum
GGGGGGGGGTCAATGGGGGGCCTAGTCAAGGGTAACATTCCAGGGCAGCTCTGAGGGTGTTTTAAAGGGGAGGGGACAATGTAGGCTGTGGTCAAGTGGGATCTCGGGGGTTTTCTGGGGGTATCTTTCCAAGGGAGTTCTCAGGGTTTTTCTAGGGGGGGATTAATGGGAGGTATTAATGGGGGGATTAATGGGAGGTATGGTCAAGGGGAGATCTAGGGGATTTTTTGGGAGTATCTTTACAGAGAAGCTCTCGGGGTTTTCCGAGGGGTGGGCATGATAATGAGGGGCATGGTCAAAGGGAGATATCGGGATTTTTTTGACATATTTACAAAAAAAAAAAATATTTGCAGTCCATGGGTTGATGAAGAACTTGGGTCACAATCCCGAATTACTTTTCTAATCAATCTTTCGATTGTATGTTTCAAATGTGAAATATCGTCTGAGAACCCCAGGAATCTCCTCTTAGCTATTTCCTCTGAAAATACCCTAAAAACTCCTCTGAAAAATGTTCCGTGAAAATCTCGGCGATCCCCCTAGAAAAATCCCTCTAGTTATCCCCTCAAACCTACTTTGAGAAATGTTCACCAGATTTCTCCGGAATTTCGTTCCAACTATACTTTCGAGATCTCCTCTTGACCGCACCCCTATTGACACCTGGAAGTAACCTCAAAGAACCCCTCGGGATGTCCCCTTCATCATACACTTCTTGGCAAAT
Source organism: Diachasma alloeum (assembly GCF_001412515.2). NCBI lineage: Eukaryota > Metazoa > Arthropoda > Insecta > Hymenoptera > Braconidae > Diachasma > Diachasma alloeum. The sequence goes on from NW_021680948.1 coordinate 34,605, forward strand.
CCTAGAAAGATCCAGAGAGCTATCCCCAAAAGTGATCTTCAAAATCACCCGAGATCTGCCCTTGACGATCCCCCCTTCATTAATCTACTCCAGAAAGGCCCTCAGAGCTCCCCTGGAAAGTCAACCCCAAAAAACTTCCGAGATCTCCCCTCGAAAGTATAAGTATACCTTTCATCAATACCCCCTCGAAAGGCCCTGACAGTTCCTCTTGACCATATCCCCCATTGACCCCCTCCCTAGAAAAATCCTGGGACCTGTCCTAGAGCTGTCCTGGAGAGTTACCCTCAATAAAACCCTGAGATATCCCCTTGTCCTTATCCCCATCGACCACCCCCCTGGAAAGACCCTGAGAGCTCATGCGGAAAGATACCCTTCAAACCCCCTCCCGAGATCTCCCCACGATGATCCCCTCCATTGACTCGCCACCCCCTGAAATGACCCGGAGAGCTCCCCTTACCATACCCACCACTGACCCCCACTCCCCCTGGAAAGATCCTGAGGGATGCCCTGGGAAGTTATCCCCAAGAAACCCCCAAGATCTCTCCTTGACCATACCCTCCAATGACCCCCCCACCCCCTCTAAAGACTCGGAGAACTGCCCTGCCGAGTTATCCCCAAAGAACATCCACGATCTCCCCTTAACCATACCCCCCTCTCCTTCACCCTTAAAAATACCCCGAGAGCTCCAGTATAAAGATACTCCCCAAAAACCTCCTGAGATCTCCCCTCGTCCAT
>NW_021680948.1:35540-94389 GCF_001412515.2 Diachasma alloeum
CCCTTAAAAGACCCTGAGGGCTGTCCTGGGAACTGACCCCCAATATCTCCCCTCGACCATAGCCTCCATTAATCCCCTTTTGAAAGAACCCGGTAGCTCCCCTGGTAAGTTACCCTTAAGAAATTGCCGAGATCTCCATTGACCCTCTTCAAAACACCCAATTCACGTTCAAACGCTTTTCCTCACTCTGTCAACAAAATAACCCTCCAATCAATGAATTATGGCAAATGCCAACATCAATGTTTCAATTTCTTCCCAACCCTATTTGTCGCTCACTTCAGTCACCTATTTGGAGCCAACATCTGATAATAGCGGTTTTCGTAAATGAAGTCTCCGGCCTTACTTATTACACATAACATTAGAAAGGCCGATAAAAATTCCAGGTATCAATTAATAAAAGTTTATTAAACTCTTTACGACAAAAAATAAAATTTTATTCATGAGATGTGTGAGCGCTGACAGACCGATTGAATGTTATGTGTCCTATGGTGTTACTACGAATTAATATCCAATATCTACTTAATCATATCTTCCCAATTATTTGGTAAATGCTATCTGAATAGGCTAAAATATTAATCAGATTGGGGTATCAATCGAAAGAGAAACCATTTGTAGATAAAAAATTGAATTAATCCATCTTGCCTCATGGGGCTGTTTCAGCCCGCTTGAGGAGCAGTCGACATACATAGTCTCTCCGGCGAGAGTGCAATTGAACGGAACCATACATCGGCTGTGGGATGTCACAACCGGGCTTGCGTAGATTTGCCCGTTCTCTGTGCACATTTCACCCCCATTTCACCCTGTGCCCCATTTCTGCTTGTTGTCTAAAATGCTCCGGGGAGCATTTGAGGTAGCACCTCTTCTCAACTAGGCGATATTTCAACTACGACATTTTAACTACGCCATTTCAACTGAAATTTCCAACTACGACATTTTAACTGCGATATTTCAACTTGTGTCATTTGAACTGATCAATTTGAACTACGGCATATCAACTGATTTTTAGGAAAATTTCTTTTTTTTTACTTAGCTGAAATTTCTAATTATGTTAATGCTTTGCTTTTTAACAGAGAATTTAATCCAACTCAGTTTAATTATTGAACTAATAAATCGATTAATATCATACAAAGATACAATTTATTTTTTTTATTAACAATTATAAGAGATCAATAATTTACAACGTGATAATAGTTGAATGCGTAAGAGACAACGTAATCCCACTCAATTAAACCACTGAACAAATACAGTTTTCACAACATTCATCACCTGTTTCTTTATCTGAGTTCCTGCGTAAGCGTACTAAGCAGCGTTTCTCTGCGTAATAATTCATGGACCGCCATCCGATACTATCCTCTCCCCCGCAATTTTTTTGATAAATAAATTGATAAATAAATTGTTCGTTGACTAATAATTTGGCTCTTCGGGAGCTCTTGATGAATGCCAGAGGCATCGTGTGAACTTTTTGCTGTTTTCCGAGTAACTGAAGTTATTCAATTGTATTTCGTGTGGATTGTCCCTTCCTAAATGCTTCGGAGATTGATACAATATAATTTCATAAGGATTATCCTCTCTGAAGTTCCTCATCGAATAACGGAGATAGGTGTGTGAATTCGTAACCGCACAAATATTTTGTTTGAATTGTTGACGTTTCAAGAGATTTAAAGATAGATTTTCTAGGAATCTCATCTCACAGACATGTATTTAAGGTTGACCAGTTAAAATGTCGTGGTTGAAATGTCGTTAGTTGGAAAAGTTTTAGTTCAACAGTTGGTAGATGAAATGTCGTAGTGGAAATGTCGTAGTTGAAATGTCGCCTAGTTGAAAAGACATGGATTCGCATTTGATGGCGTCTTAGGAGTCTGTTTAACTTTCCTCCTAACCTTCACTGTCTTTGAACCTCGGTTATTCGCCGGAGGGTCAGACTTCGTGACTGGTAGGGCGGTCCCTGGCCCTTTCGGCTTTTTGGGCTTCTTATCATCGTGCCCAGGCAAGTCCTGCTTCCACTGTCTTGCTTGACGGATGTCCGGAGAATCTACTAAGGATGATTCCCAGTTTCCAGCTCAGAGCCCTTCGTTGTAGTCTCGGATAGTGTCCGTTGAAGTACAGAGAATAAGCCCTGTCTGCTCGTTTCTGCTTGAGGAGCAGGCTATTCCGCTCCCTCTCGAGATTCTTCCAATCCTCTCTCTAGTCTTAATAGTCTTCTGAAGGCACTATTCATACTAGTCACCCTCGATTTGATCTCCTTGTAAACGTTCACTCTAGGTTGAACGAACTCATCAAGGCCTTGCAAGCCTATCCCACGCCTGATTTCTCTCATTTGCTGCACCTGATTCTGCTTCTTGTAGTTTGTTTGTATGAATCTTCATGTTTATCCCACGAGTACCTAGGGGAATGACAGACCACCTCAGCAGAGCCCCGGTTGCTGAGACTAGGCCACTTAATATACCTGGAGTGGGACCTGGTGCCCCCTAGGACCACCGTTTACGATCTCAGCTATCCCTCGTGCCTTCCAGAAATCAGCACGGTGAACACCTTGACATTGGGGGGGCTTTGACTGCTCTTAGTAGAGTGGAGTGGTACATCCACTCTTTAAGCCCCTCCACCGCGGGAAGGTGGCAGTTGGTCCGAGGAGGGTGTGTGTGTGTTTGCATTTTTTTTTCTTCCGAGGTCTTGGGGCTAATGTACCCAACCGCACGTTAGTAGACAGTAACATGGCGCTCACTGTCACACCCTATGTGGGGCCCTCACCCACTAAACCACTTGACCCCGGGAATTCGTCGACCCTACTTTCCCTCACGGCACCACCGTTAAGTATTACTTCGCGAGGGAGTTCTCAGCTGTTTGCTCTTCCACCATGACTTCATTCAATGTCTTTTTCCCTGCTCCACTGAGATGGTGTGTGGGTAGGAGATTCCAATGAATTCCTCAGCTATTCTGCAGCACTGCGCTTGCATTCCTCCTTTCTGAGCTCTTTTATGACGCTGGCCGCGAAGCTACTCATTGCGTGCCAGGCCGCCCGTGATGACAGCAAAGCATCCATCAAATGATCAGGTAACACCCGCCTTCCTAGTGTAGACTCCCAGGTACTCCGGATCTCGCTGAAGCGTGGGCATGTGAAAAACACGTGCTCCGCATCCTCATCCACTCCTATGTAGGTCGGGCACTCCGGGGAATCCTCATGTTTGAATGAGTCAGGTAGTAGTTGACCTGTCCATGATTTCTATCTACCCAAGCGTCCACCTGTGGAATTAGGCGATGAGTCCACCGTCATTTGGTTGAGGCGTCCCACAGCAACTGCCATTGACGAATACTGTTACGCCTCTTCTCCATTCTCAAATCTTCTGAGCTCAGTCATCCTTTCCGCCGGTAAAAGGATCTTCGTTCTTCGGCTAACACTTCAATGGGCAGCATCCCGGCGATGATACACACCGCATCCTGAAACACTGTGCGATACGCGCTGGTAACTCTAAGGGCACTCAGCCGGTAGACGGGTGCCACTTTCCGCCGTGATTCCTGCCTCTCTAGTGCGTCAGCCCGGATAGCAATGCTACATGTGAGGACTGAGGTAACCACTGATGACGGTAGCGCTCTTCTCCTCTGCTTCGGGCCTCCCACGTTGGGCATGAGCCGGGATAGGATGGTTATGACTCCAGATGCCTTGATTCCTATGTGCTCTGCTTGTTGTCTAAAATTGAGTCGGTTATCAATCAATACCCCTGGGCACCGCAGGTACGGTCGGGACGTGAGTTCATTATCCCCGACTCGCTGGGTGATCATCTCTACCTGCTTTCTGCAGGTGATGAGTACAGCCTCCGTCTTGTACTCTGCCAGCTTCAGGCCAACTGTATGCATCCATCGACGGATCTTCTCGAAGGTCATGTCGAATATGAAGTTGATCTCCTGCAAGTATTTCGCCACGATGACTGCAGTTACGTCGTCTGCAAATGCCACGAGTCTCCCCCCTCCTGGCAGTGCTAGATTCAGCAACCCATCGTACATGATATTCCATAATAGGGGACCCAACACCAAACCCTGAGGAACTCTTCCAGGGACTCTGTACTCTTTAGGACCGGTCTCTGTGTCGTACTTGAGGACCCTGTCGGTGAAGTAGCTAGCTACCATCCTCTGCAAGTATCCTGGTACTGTCATCCTCGACAGTGCCTCCATGATGCAATCCCACTTAGCTGTGTTGAAGGCGTTCTTTACGTCCAGTGTCGCCACAAGACAGTACTTCTTCGTATCTTCTTTCCACCGTGTGTCTGAAATCGTCTCCCTGGCGGTATTGACTACAAGGTCAATGGCGTCTAGAGTGGAGCAACCTCACCGGAAGCCACATTGGTTACCAGCTAGTAGTGGATCTACTCCTTCTTCTATCCTTTGGTGCATGATGCGCTCCAAGATTTTTCCTACCGTTCCTAGCATGCAGAGCGGACGATATGATGAGGGTACGTCCGGTGGCTTCTTTCTCTTGGGGAGAAGAACAAGCCTCTGCTGCTTCCACATGGCCAAGACGGTGCCCTCTCTTAAGCACTCATAGGAGACGTCCAAGAACAGATCTAGAATCGCATGAATAGGCGCCTTGGTGTTACCCACTCCGTTGCAGGCTTCCATCAATTCTTCTTTGGTGATTGGTGGAACAATTATCTCTGTTTCCTGTTCGCCAATGCAGTGAAGCTTTGGTTGTTGCGGGAACCATGCCGTGACGATTCCCTTCATTAGCAGAGGGCACGTAGGCGTTGGCATTGGTTGACTCTTGAGTCGCATCATCACCACCTTATACGGTCTTCTCCATGGATCACCTTCCATCTCATTAAGGAGCTCACTCTAGGATTGCTACTTATTACTTTTGATCGCTTTGCTGAGCTTCCGGCGTGCCTCCTTATATTGCATTTCCAACTCCTCAAAATTTGGCTTCTTACGGCCACGCTGGGATAAACTTCTGGCTGTGTTACACTGTTTCCGTAGGACGGCGATCGTGTCTTTCACCAATACCCCGGTAGATGCAGGTTTGTGGTACGCTCCCCGGACATGGTGGCATCGCAGGCTTCTGTCAGTCTCTTCATGATGTTATTTGTTTTTTCATTAGCATTGCTGTCACTGATCGGGCGGTTATCCAGTGTTATCGAATAAGAGCTGGGATCGAAACTGCTCACTCTCCAGCCAATGCAGTTGGTCTTCTTGGGCGTTATGGTGACTCTCTGGCGAATACGTGCCTCCCAGAGTATCGCACGGTGATCACTTGCTGTGTAGACATCCGCTACCCTCCATGAGCAGTTTCCCTTTGCATGGGTGGTGCTCATGAAGATAATGTCTACAATCGAGCTCGCCTCTCCTCTCATAAAAGTGCGTTCATCGCCGCTATTCATCAGAACAACATCCAACGCTTCCAGTTCAGTTTGCTCTCTGGTGTTCGTTTGCTCCCCCAGTTGACTGCCCAAGCGTTGAAGTTCCCGGCTATTGCCACGGGAACGTGCTGCTTCGCAACCTGATTCAATCTATTCAGGAAATCTGTAAACTCATCGATAGCAAAGCTCAGTGGGGCGTAGCAACTGTAGAAATAGATTCCATCAACCTTAGCCCTCACAAAGCCATTCTGTATGCTCTCACTCGTGCTACCATGGAATAGTTGATTCCCACAGGCCCAGATAGCAGCCTTCTTGCCGGCATCAGTGACCCAAGATCCAGTGTCCAGTTGACGATATGGCTCTGAGATGATGTCAAGATCGGGCTTCGACTCCCGAGCCATCCGCATGAGCAAGTCGTGCGCTGTATCACAGTTGAGATTGAGCTAGAGTACCTTCATCGTCGCTTGTTGAGGACCTTCTGGAGTACCTCCTTATACACTGGACACCTACTGCTGCCAGCAATATGGGGACAGGTTCTCCACGTTGCTTGTCTCAGTGCGCAGGGCGCATCGGGGTTTGTTTTCGCATTCTGAAGTCTTGTGCCCGGTAGCTGAGCATTTGACGCAGAGCTTAGACCGGTCGACTGCACTCGTACACTTCGTGGCGAGATGTCCATAGTGCCAGCAATTCAAGCACTTTATCGGTCTCTCAACCCTCCTGATGCGGCAATTGACCCAGCCTATCTTGATTTTCGCGTGCTCTCCCAGAATGTTCTTCACCTGGGTTCAGTCTGGGTTCCTCCATATGCCTTACGCAAAGTCTTGACCGTCTTAGGGGCTATTTAGAGCTCCTCTCCAGCTACTTTCTGTAGGGCCACGAGGACATTCTCCTTCGATGTGGTCTCATCAAGATACTTTATCTCCAGATCCTTCTGTGGCCCCTTACTGAGTACGTAGGCTTCATCTCCAAGAAGACTGGCCATGGTTCTACGCAGCTGAGGAGCTCCATCGACCGCCTTTCTGGTCAAGATGATCAACATATCCCCGGGTGCTCTCCGGCGAATTTTATCGACACAATCTTGAGCTTCCTCTGCAGGGACACCTTTCTTTACTCGGCGGAGAATGTCAGAGTATTTCTCCTCGTCCTTGGGTCGGACAATCAGAGCATCAGGTCTGGGCGCTGGTTGTCAACGCGTCTTTTTCTGCTTCTTGTGCCTTTTTTTCTCGGAAAATGGCTTTTGGAGCAGCTCCTCATCCTGTTTCTTCTTCTCTCTCTTAGACTCTAAAAGGCGGCTTTTGGAGCAGCTTCTCATCTCGTTTCTTCTTCTCTCTCTTAGACTCGATCAGCTTCCAGTCTGACCCATCAAGTAGTCCCTTCCCCTGCGGGGCTGTCTTGCTTATCAGATCCTGTTGCTTCAGCTTCTTCAGTTTTTGAGCTTCTGCTGCAGGTGAGCCTTCCGTGCCTTTCCTTCGCACTGCTTTCCGAACATCTCTCATCTCGAGACCTCGAATGGAATGCGTCGTACTCGAATCCTCTACCTTCGAATCTTTGATCGTCGTTGTGGAGACCGTCCGTGAGCGCGACGTGTGTGGTAGTAATAGAACCTGCACGGGCTCAGAAATGGGGGTCTAGGCCTTGCTGCGTGCCTCCTCTAAGCCCCTGAGTCGTTTGAACATGCTGCCGATGGATGCCACTTTGGATTTCATCTCCTTGTGGACATTAATATTGGGCTGAACGAACTCATGTAACTCTGTAATGAGTTGTCCAAGTCATTCCGAAGCCTGGCGACATACTTCCTCCTATTGAGTCTGTGACTTTACCCCACTTGTAGCATTTGAGGCCAAGTGGTCCACCTCGGAAGAAAGTGATGATTGGCTCTTCCCACAATCCAGGGAGCCGGCATCAGCCACCGAGGTTTTCAATCGATCGGAACTGATGGCGGGATTTTCCTTCTCAGGGATACTCGCTTGGGAACTTTGTATTTTGTCATAATTATTCTAGGCTGGTAAAGTGAGCCCTCCCTATTCTCTGTATTGTAGGCTGTTCTAGAGAGCACACCCTGCATACCTCTTTTAGAGTTGCGTTTCTCCTCCAAGATGTCCTAAGAAGGACAAGCCTCGGCTTGAACTGCTTCTTAGTTTGGGATGCATCCCTAAGCCCCTCCACCAACGACAAGGTCCTGCAGTTCCTAGAAGTGTTTTTTTTTATAGAGGTTTAGGAAAATCTTCAAAAGATTCTGGTAAAGTGATGTTAAAAATCAGATCTAGGATTCTTACCCAGTAAAAACCTTTTTTTTCTCTTTTCACCTCTTATCATCTGTTCCCATTTACCGCGCGGCACTACCGCTAAGTATTACTTCGCGAGGGAGGTCTCAGCTATTTGCTCTTCCTCATTGTCACCTAATGTGCGTCCCCTACGTTACTCAGATGTTATGCGTGGGTAGGAGGTTCCAATAGGTTCTCCATCTATCGTTCAGCTTTGCGCTCGCGTTCCTCTTTTCTAAGCTCCTTCACGACTCCTGCCGCAAAGTCTCCCCTTGCGACTCAGGCAACCTGCGATGACAGCATAGCTTCCACCATGTTTTCAGGCAAGACTTCTCGGTAAAAGTGCAGCACTCGTGACTTTATTATTTAAATATTTAAAAGTTGTACTATATTCACTATTTAGAAAAATTTATGGGTTTCATCATATCTAACCTTTTCAGTATAATTTGTAGAACCCAAAGGGCGGATAGTAGAACTCATCTAGGTCGACTTTTAGAAGCTAAAACCTCTCAAACGTCTGACACCATCAAATCAACCTTCCAGAAACTTCCCAGTCATGCCCGGAAACCTATTTCTTTGGACACTGAGATCCTAATACCAAATCTTCAATAGAATCAAATAACTGAGATCACCATATTTCGCGCTACCCGAGGCCGCGACGTGGACGCAGTGGTGCATCGGCCTCAACGAAGAACCTAATAAACCCCACATTACAACACGACACTCGGGATAATTTTCGAAGATCATTTATTTAACACAGTGTGCCCTCTTTTCGAGTACACATAACAACACACCGTCTGCTCCCTCAGATACCCAACTCCGCTACACCTTCTAGTAGCAATGTATAAAATATACACGAAATTAATTTGTGACCCAGAAAATTTCTGTCAACACTAAGCCAATCACACAGGTACCCGCTACTCTTCTCGAATACACACAATTCCTATCGATTGAATTTCAAGGCGGACCCACTGGTTTCTAGCTTTGGAGTATTAATTCAATACTCTTTGTTATTTTGAAAATTAAATATTTCATGTATAGATTTCAGAGGTATAAATTATAATTTAAATAGCAAAAATTTCAAAAATAATTTCGCCTACATCATTAGTCCATTTTATCACCAGACAATTTGACAGCAATTCTTATAGTGAATAGCTTTCAAAAGTATAAATTATTCTGATTATAACGATTACAAATTTGTAAAGATTAAAGTGGAGGCACATGTCATGCACATTTACCGACTTCTCTTCTTAGGTTAAATTCCCAAACACGCCTGATCTGGCTAAAGCGGGGGCATCCGAAAAACATATGCTCCGCGTCTTCCTCGACTTCGGTGCAGACCGGACATTTCGGGGAATCCTCATGTTTGAATTTATGAAGATACGCCCGAAAGAACCCATGTCCGGAAAACATTTGCGTCAGGTAATAATTTACCTCACCATGTGTACGGTTCAACCAAGCACTCACCTATGGGATCAGCTGGTGAGTCCATCTTCCTTCGACGAGTTGTCCCACTTCTCCTGCCATTGTTGCAGACTTTTTCGCCTCTCTTCTGCCCTGAGTTCTGATGCACTCAGTGTCTCAGATTTCCTTCGCTGAAACAATGACCTTCGTTCTTCGGCCAATAATTCTATGGGGAGCATCCCGGCTATGACGCACACTGCGTCTTCGGATACCATATAATAGGCGCTCGTGACTCGCAAAGCACTCAGTCGATAGACTGGTGTCACTTTCCGCCGTGATTCCTGCAGTTTCAATGTATCAGCCCATATGCCGTAGGTGAACACTGACGTGACCACCAACGACAGCAGGGCTCTTCTTCTTTGTTTTGGGCTCCCGATGTTAGGCATGAGGCGCGATAAGATGGATCTGACTCCAGACGCCTTGACTCCCAGGTGCTCCGTTTGCTGCTTGAAATTGAGTCGGGCATCGATCATCACTCCCAGGTATCGAATGAACGGCTGAGAAGTAATTTCACAAGGCCCATTTTTACGAGTTAAGAGCATTCTTGATTTCTAGCGTCACTACTAAGCAGTATTACTTTGTGCAATTCAGCCATCTTTTCCCTGAGATCGCTTCCCTGGTAGTGTTAACGACCAGGTTGATAGCGTCTAGGGTAGATCGGCCTTTCCGTAACCCATATTGGTTGTCGGCCAACAGGGGTTCGACTGATGGTTCTATGCTTTGATGGACGATCTACTCGAGGATCTTACCAGATGTATCGAGCATGCAGAGAGGACGGCTTGATGATGGTTCATCCGGTGGTTTATTCCCTTTCGGAAGCAATACCAGCCTCTGCTGCTTCCACATGGACGAGAAGGTGCCCTCCCTTAAGTACTCGTTGTAGACGTCCAAGAACATCTACGGCCTCGCGCATAGCTGACTTTAGGGCGATGTTGGGGATTCCATCCAGCCCAGGGGCCTTGGTGTTACCCATCCTATCACAGGCTTCCATCAACTCTTCTCTGGTAATTGGTGGCAACATTATATCTTCTTCTTGTTCGTCAGGATGCTGGAGTTCCGGTTGTTGCGGGAACAATACCATGATGATTTTCTTCAGCAACACATGGTACGTAGGCGATGGCGTCGGTTGACTTTTGAGTCGTGTCATCACCACTGTTTGGTGAATGACTAGATTTGGGGTGAATGGGGATGAAAATGTGGAGGGAGATGTTGGGAAAATTACTGATGAGCCGGATTTAAAAAATCACACTTTATTTTGTGGGATCGAACCACTTTGTCAAAAGTCTTTACACTCTTTGGTTTTCAATAGTTGAATGTCTAATTAAATTGATGATTGTCTTTCACTGTAAATTCGTTGAATCACTGAATGTAAACTGAAATTAATCAACAGAGGTGATGTACTGAACAAAACAAAGACAGGTGAAATACTTGATTACTAGTGAGCTAGGTGAGATTCAAGAAGCTACTGTACTCGGTGAGGTGCGATATAAAACTTGTACAGGTGATTTGCCCGAGATAGACTTGTACGGTGAGAGGCTAAGCCTAAACTGATTCGCGCGTGTTTCGGTGACTTATGACTGATGACCCGAAGGGTCCCGGAGATTTTCGAAGTAGGCCGATAGTCGACCAGAATGTTCTGGAATTTTAGTTGCATTTCAAACACCCCGGGGGTAATTCATCATCAGGGATGATGAACTAATTGTTGAGTTTTTTCTGCTGCTCTCTCGTTGATTTGCTTCTTCTTCTTTTGAGTGATTTTCTGGTGCTGATGATGTTCTTCGGAGAATTGTCTGCTGGTGCTGTACTGGTGTTGTTGAGGACGCCGGGGGCGTGGCTAATTCTTCAAGTTAGCCACTGAGAACTTCTAGGTGTCCTTGACGTCTTCCTGTTGAGTTGCTATCATCATGGTGAATTCCTTGTCGAGTTGAGGGAGGCGTAAATGCCCCCAGTTGGCAAAAGCGCCGATTGTCGAGTCGAAGGAGGCGTAAATTCCGTCGATCATCATCGAACTCGAGGCTGATGATTGCTGAGGGGAGAAACACAGGTTGAGAGAGGTATCACTTGCCAAAATAACGATAAATGGAACGTGATACTTATCTCTCAATCCTGGAGCCTTTGGGGTCCCCTAGCTGCTTGGTGATAACATCTTCTCCCAGGGCCTGTTCTGCGGTAGATAGTATGCCGGAGAGGCTTCTGGAAATTCTGATGCCTTTGTTGATTTCTGGAGAATTAACTGTTCTCACAGTTGTTGATCATCTGTGGTGATAGCTCCGCAATTTGTATGCAGTTGACTTACATTAAATTTGCATGTTTCCTGGTCCCTAAATTTTGGTGAAGCTCCATCAGCTGCTCGTTGAAGGTTTCCTTACGGCCGTTGGAGAAACCTTCGGTGAGCAAACTGTGCAATTACGTACCTCGTAGTGTTCCATAATTGCTGTGTGTTGGCGCCAACTACTTGAAGATTCTAGGATTTGACGAGGTGAACCGCCTTGGTTGTCAATCCTCCTGCTAATGTTGAATTGACCAGTCTTCTTTTATGTGAATCGGCTGTTTAATATTTCTTAGAGCGCCGATCTCTGCTGAATCTGTTGATGATCTCTTTTAGCGATGTAGTTGATGAGCTGACTGTTGATCTGAAGGTCGCGTCCCCCTTTTGGTGAAACTTGAACCTTCTCTTGGTGATGTTCTTCCTTCTGGTAAGCCATTTGTCGACTGAGAGAGGCGTAAATTCCACCAGTTGCCGCCGAGCTCATTGTTGTCGATTGCTAAGGGAAGGAACATAAGGTGAGAAGCGTATCACTTGCCAATATAATAATAAATGGAAGATGATACTTAACTCTCAATCCTGTAGTTCCTGGATTCCCCTCCCTACTGATGGTGATGTAATTCTCTTGAAATTAGCGCCAGAGTTGACTCCTCTCGCGTAAGCCTCGATAAATATTGATAGGGGAGGGTGAGGCAAAACGGCCCCCATTCAATTGTCAATAACTTGTGAATGACATTGTGAAAATTCCCAGTTTCAACTTCATTTTGAAGATAATTTTTCATTCTTCAAAACGAGCTCTAACTCATCCCAATCGAATTATTGAATCGGAAAATATTGACGATTGAAGGGGGGCCGTTTTGCCCCATCCTCCCCTACTTCTTGTTTCGTTGATAATCTGCTGGTAAATGGCTGAGTTGATGTGCCGAACATTTCGATTGTTGAATTCTTCCTGAGTGGTGATCGGCTCATTTTGAACTGCCTCATTTATTGTTGACAGTCCCTCATCAGGTGTTACTTGCAAAATTTTCGACCCTGTCCGACTGTTCTCGATGATGTTCTCTGCTGGCTCGACGAACGGCTGGGGGGTGAGATAACTTGAAGAACGTCGACCCAATCGAATTCATACGATGATTTTCTTCTTATTCGCAACGAACGGTGTATAAGGCGAGAGCCCGTTGAATTTCAAAACAATGCCGAACGTTCATGATTTTGTTGCTACCTGGGCGGATTATAATTCAATACCTGGTGGTATTACTCTCGATAATATAAATGAGATTTTCTTGTTGACTATCTGAGGTTTTCTTGGTTGATTGTCTGGACACTGACTTTTTGTTGTTTTTTCGGCTTTCTAATCGATAATTGGACCTATAGTCTACATGATGGTTGTCCTTTTAGATGTAGAATACTGGTAGTCGATGTATGGTCACATGTTGTGACTCTGATCATGGAAATTCTCTCACTTCGATGCCGACTTCGTACTCTATTAAAATGCGGTGTTTATACCTGGCACTTCACAATGTCCTTTTTCTTTCGGTGAATGTTCTGCTGAATGTAAACACTGGTAACACGGCACTGTTGATTATCTCTTAAACCTTGTCCGTGATATTGCTCGTGTGGAACCCGATTGTCCGTTACACACGAGGCGTCTCTATGAATTTTCACAGCAATTTTCACACGTTTTCACCCACTATCCGGCTCGAAGGACCACTGTTTGGTGAATAACTAGATTTAGGGTGGATGTGGGATGAAAATGTGGAGGGAGATGCTGGGAAAATTACTGATGAGTCGGATTTCAAAAATCACACTTTATTTTGTAGGATCGAACCACTTTGTCAAAAGTCTTTACACTCTTTGGTTTTCAATAGTTGAATGTCTAATTAAATTGATGATTGTTTTTCACTGTAAATTCGTTGAGTCACTGAATGTAAACTGAATTTAATCAACAGAGGTGATGTACTGAACAAAACGGTGATCTTGAGGTTCAAGAACCTACTGTACTCGGTGAGGTGCGATATAAAACTTGTACAGGTGATTTGCCCGAGATAGACTTGTACGGTGAGAGGCTAAGCCTAAACTGATTCGCGCGTGTTTCGGTGACTTATGACTGATGACCCGAAGATTTTCGAAGTAGGCCGATGGTCTACCAGAATGTTCTGGAATTTTAGTTGCGTTTCAAACACCTTATATGTTGCGTTTCACCACCTTATATGTTCTTTCCCAATTATCACCTTCCACCTCATCAAGAAGCTCACTCCAAGATTACCTTTTGCTGCACTTGATAGCCATGCTGAGCTTCCGGCGTGCCGTCGTATATCTCTTCTGCCGCCCCTCTAAGTCCACCTTCTTACGGCTATGTTGAGCTAATCTCCTGGCCGCGTTGCACACCTTCCGTATCACAGCGATCGTGCCATTCCACCAATACACTGGTGGATGCCGATTTGTGGTCCGTTTCTTCGGCATGATGGCATTACCTGCTTTGACCACTCTTTCCATGATGCTGTGTGCTTTCTCAGTAGCGTTGTTGTCACTGATCGGACGATCGTCTAACGCTACTGAATAAGAGCTAGGATCGAAGGTGCTCATTCTCCAGCCAACGCAGTTGGTCTTTTTCGGCATTGACCTGATTCTCTGATCAGTACAGGTCTCCCTGAATACGGCCCGGTGGTCACTTGCAGTGTAAATATCAATTACACTCCATGAGCAGTTTCCCTTGGCAAGAGTGCTGCTCACGAAGGTGAGATCCGCAACTGAGCTCGCATCTCCCCCAATGGAGTTCTGTTTATCGCCGCTGTTCAGCAGGACCACATCCAACGATGACAGGACTTCCAGTACAGCTTGCCCTCTGGAGTTCGTCTCCTTACTTCCCCAGTCGACTGCCTAGGCATTGAAGTCCCCGAATACTGCCACGGGAAAGTGCTGCTGCACATCCTCGGTCAGTCTATCTAGGAAGTCTGTGGACTTATCAATGGTAAGACTCGGCGAGGCGTAACAGCTGTAGAAGTGAATTCCATCAACCTTAGCCTTCACAAAATTATTCTGTATATTACTGCTGGTGGTACTCTGGAAAAGTAGACTTCCACAAGCCCCGATTGCAGCCTTCTTGCTTGCGTCAGTAACCCAGAATTGAATTGCAAATCGTGTGCGTCTTCACAGTGGTTGTGGTTGAGCTGTAGCACCTTGCAATTTCTTCGTTTACTATCGCCTTTTATTGGTGAGCTTTTGGAGCCTCTCTGTATGCTGGGCATCTACTGCTACCAGCAACATGGGCACAATTTCCTGAATCGCCATTCTCAGAGCACAGGACACACCGTGGCTCGCCCTTGCTGTCCCTGGCTTTGTGACCATTCTCTGCACACTTCACGCAGACCTTGTACCGGTCGACTGCACTCATGCATTTCGTGGCGAGATGTCCATATTGGCAGCACCTGAAGCACTTCATCGGTCTCTCCAGTCTCCTGATACGGCAATTGACTCAGCCTATCTTGATCTTACCATGCTCTCTCAGGATCTTCTTCGCTGTAGTTGCTGCGAGGGTCACTGAGGCAGTCTGGGTTCCTCCATATGCTTTACGCAGAAACTTGATGGCTTCAGGAGCTATTTTGAAGACCCCCCGACTACTTTCTGTAGGGCCTCGAGAACATCCTCCTTCGAGGTGGTCTCATGGAGATCTTTTATCTCCAGATCTTTCTGTGGCCTCATACTGAGTACCTCCACTTCATCTCCAAGGAGACTGGCGACGGTTCTACGAAGCTGAGGAGCTCTATCGACAGTCTTTCCGGTCAAGATGATCAACATATTGCCGGTCGCTCTCCAGCGGATTTTATCGACGCAATCTGAGCTTCCTCTGCAGGGACATCCTTTTTTATTCGGCGGGAATATCAGAAAATTGCTCCTTGTGCTTGGGTCGGACCACCAGGGCTTCAGGTCTGGGCGCTGGTCTCCAACGAGTTTTTTTCTGCTTCTGCTTCTTGGGCTCTTTCTTCTCGGAAGGTGGCTTTTGGAGCAGCTTCTCATCTCCTTTTTTCTTCGCTCTCTTAGACTCGATGAGCTTCCAGTCTGACCCATCAACCCCTCCCTTCCCCTGTGGGGCGGTCTTGCTGGGCAGAACCTGTTGCTTCACCTTCCTCAGTTTTTGCGCTTCTACTGCAGGTGATCCTTTCGAGTTTTCCATCCGTACTGCTTTCCGGACCTCTCTCGTCCCGAGATCTCGAGTTGACTGGGTGATACTCGAGTCCGCTACCTCCGAGTCTTTGACCATCGTTTCAGAGTCCGTACGTGAATGCGACGTGTGAGGTGGTAATAGAGCCTGCACCGGCTTAACATGGGGGGCCTGGGCCCGGCTACGTGCCTCCTCCAAGCTCTTGAGTCGTTTGTACGTACTGCCGATCGATACCAACTTGAATTTGATTTTCTTGTGGACATTTATCTTAGGCTGGACAAACTCATATAACTCTGTGATGAGTTTCTCGAGTCGTGCCCATGCGTAACGACATTCTGTCACGTGTTGAGTCTGTAACTCATCTCTCCTTGTAGCGTCTGAGGCCAAGGAGTCCGCCTTTGTGACACGTGATGGTTTCCCACAATCTAGGGAGCCAGCGCCGGCCACCGGGGCTCTCACCCGATCGGAACCGATGACGGAATTGCCCTTCTGAGGGCTACCCGCATGGGATACTATCGTGTTCTCATCACTGTTCATTATATCTTGCGGGCTGTCATAGGGAGTCCTCCCTGCACACCTCCTTTTTTAATAGAGTTGGACTTCTCTAAGAAGGTGTTGGTTCGCGCCGACGTATTTTATTTGGTCGATACCCTCTGTTCGGTATATCGGAACAGCGAGCATCCCCCGATCCACTACCTGGGGATGCGCTACGTTACAGTACCTTGGAGCCTGCGAAAGTTCTCAGGAAGCAAAGGCGTTCCTTGCTGAGAGGTTTCGCAGGGGTGTGTATGCGTGTGTGTATATGTTTTTTTGTTAATATCTGTTGGGAGAATGCATTTACGCATCCCCATTTGCGGCAGAGAATCCTAGGAATTTTCTCCGACAACTGGGGTACGTCGGGCTCGGGTCACTAGGACCAATACCGACTAAACTCCAATCAGACAAATTTACTAACCTTTATTTCCCTCGCGGCACCACCGTAAAGTATTACTTCGCGAGGGAGGTCTCAACTGTTCCCTCTTCCACGTTTTCCATCTAGCGTGCTTCCCCTCATTCCGCTAAGGTGTTGGCTGTCAGCGAGAGTTTCCATTATATTTCTCACCGATGCTGTAGCTTTGCGCTCACGTTCTTCTCTTCTGAGTTCCTTGATGACTGCTGCCGCAAAGTTACTCGTTGCGTCCCAGGCTGCCTGCGATGACAGCATAGCTTCCACCATGGTTTCAGGCAAGACCTCCCTTCCGAGGTCAGATTCCCAAACACGCTGCATCTCGCTAAAGCGGGGGCATCTGAAAAGCACATGCTCCGCGTCTTCGTCGACTTCGGTGCAGACTGGGTACTTCGGGGAATCCTCATGTTTGTATTTATGAAGATAAGCCCAGAAGCACCCATGTCCTGAAAGAATTTGCGTCAGGTAATAATTAACCTCATCATGTGTGCGGTTTAACCAAGCACTCACCTGTGGGTTCAGCCGATAAGTCCATCTTCCCTTCGAAGAATTGTCCCACTTTTCCTGCCATTGCTGTACACTCTTTTGTCTGTCTTCTGCGCTGAGTTCTATTGCGCTTAGTGTCTCAGATTTCGTCCACTGATACAATGACCTTCGCTCTTCGGCCAACATTTCTATAGGGAGCATCCCGGCTATAAGGCACACCGGGTCTTCGGACACCGTGCGATAAACGCTCGCGACTCGCAGGGCACTCAGTCGAAAGACTGGTGCAATTCTCCGCCGTGATTCCTGCAACTTTAATGCGTCCACCCAGATGGAAATGCCATAGATGAGCACCGATGTGATCACCGACGACAGCAATGCTTGCCTTCTCTGTTTTGGACCTCCTATGTTGGGCATGAGACACGATAAGCTGGATTTGACTCCAGAAGCCTTAATTCCGAAGTGCTTAGTTTCCTGCTTGATATTAAGTCGAGCATCCATCATCACTCCCAGGTATCGGATGTACGACTGGGAGGTGATTTCACAGGACCCGACTTGCAGCGTGATTGCCTCAATTTTCTTGCTGCTAGTGATCAGCACGGCTTCGGTCTTATGTTCAGCCAAGTTCAGTCCCACAGTATTCATCAAGTGACAGATCGTCTTCAAGGTCATGTCGAAACTGAGGCTGATCTCCTCCAGGTATTTGTCCCCGATGACTACGGGTACATCATCCGCAAATGCCACGAGTTTAGTTTCCCGTGGCAGTTCCAGCTTCACTAGACCGTCATTTCTGCAAGAATTCCGGTACATTAAACTTCCTGAAAGCTTCCATTATACAGTCCCACCTGGCCGAGGTGAAAGCATGATGTCTAGTATCGCTGCTAGGCAATACTTCTTCATGCCATTCAGCCATCTTTTTCCTGAGATCGCGTTCTTGGCAGTGTCGACGACCAGGCTGATCGCGTCCAGAGTTGAACGGTCTTTCCGGAAGCCATATTGGTTGTCTGCCAACAGGTGTTCGACGGCTGCTTCTATTCGTTGATGGACAATACGCTCGAGGATTTTGTCAGCAGTATCGAGCATGCAGAGCGGACGGTATGATGACGGGTCGTCCGATGGTTTTTTCCCTTTTGGGAGTAGTACTAATCTCTGCTGCTTCCACATGGCAGGGAAGGTGCCCTCCCTTAGGCACTCGTTGTATACATCCAAAAACATCTCTGGCTTCGCGTGGATAGCTGCCTTCAGGGTGATTTTGGCGATCCCATCGAGACCAGGGGCCTTGGTGTTACCCGCCCCATTGCAGGCTTCCATCAACTCCTCTTTGGTGATTAGTGGCAACATTATCTCTTCTCCTTCTCCGACAGGACGATGAAGTTCCGGTTGTTGCGGAAACAAAACCGTGACGATTTCCTTCATCAACACCGGACACGTAAGTGACGGCATTGGTTGACTCTTGAGTTCCGTCGTCACCACTTTATAAGGTACACCCAAAGGATCACCTTCGACCTCATCAAGAAGCTCACTCCAAGATTGCTTTTTACTGCACGTGGTAGCTTTGATGAGCTTCCGGCGTGCCTTTTTATACCTCATCCGCAGCTACTCGAAGTTCGGTTTTCTACAGCCACATTGAGAAGTTTTTCTAGCAGCATTACACTCCTTGCGAAGGGTAGCGATGGTGTTATTCTATCAGTAGACCGGTGGATGCGGGTTTATGGTCCGATTCCTGGTCATGGTGCTATCACATGCTTCTCTTACTCGTTTAATGACGTTCCGAGCCTTCTCAGTAACGTTACCACCACTGATTGGGTCGGCGTATAATGCGGCTGAAAAGGAGCTAGGCTCGAAGGTCTTCACTCTCCAGCCAATCCAATTTGTCTTCTTAGGCATCGAGGTGACTTTCTGGCGAGTACATGTCTCCCAGACTATCGCACAGTGGTCCCTCGCGGTGTAGATATCAGTTACTCTCCATGAGCAGTTGCCCTTTGCAAGGCTGCTGCTCACGAAGGTGGGGTCCACAATTGAACTTGACTCTCCCCTCACGAAAGTCGGCTCATCGCCGCTGTTCAGCAGGACTACGTTCAACGATGACATTGCTTCTAGTAGAGCTTGCCCCTTGATGTTCTTCTCTTTACTTCCCCAGTCGACTGCCCAGGCATTGAAGTCCCCGGCATTGCCAGAGGAAAGTACAGCTTCGCATCCTCAGTCAATTGATCTAAGAAGTCCTTGAATTCTTCGGTGGAAAGGCTCGGCGGGGCGTAGCAGCTGTATAAATAAGTTCCATCAACCTTCGCCTTCAAGAAGCCATTTTGTGTACTATTACTTGTGGTTTGAAATGGCCGTTTGCCACAAGCCCAGATTACCGCCTTCGTGCTAGCATCAGTGACCCAGGGTTGAGCGTTCAGGTGACGATACGGCTCTGAGATAACAAGATGGGGCTTCAACTCACGTGCCTTCTGCATAAGCAGGTCATGCGCGGCCTCATAATGGTCGAGATTGAGTAATTGGAGTAATTTCATCTTCGTTTATTGAGGACCCTCTGGAGAACCTCCTTATACACTGGGCATCTACTGCTAACAGCAATGGGGGCACAATTCTCCGTGTTACCTTTTTTGGCGCACAATGTGCATTGCGGCTGCTCCGTGCAGTCTGAAGCCTTGTGGTCGGTCGCTGAGCATTTGACACAGAGTGTGGACCGGTCGACTGTACTCGTGCACTTCGTGGCAAGGTGTCCGTAGTGCCAGTACTTGAAGCACTTAAATGGTCTCTCTACTCTTCTCACTCGGCAATTAACCCTGCCTATCCGAATTTTGCCATGGTCCCCCAAGATCTTCTTTGCTACGAGCATAGGTAGTGTCACCAATGCCGTCTGTGTCTTTCCGTAGGCCTTTTGCAAGGATTTTATGGCATCCTGCATCATCTGCACTTCGTTGCCCGCTGTTTTGCATAGGGCTTCCAGAATTTCCTCCTTTGTTGTCATATCATCGAGGCCTTTGATCTCGATATTCTCCTTAGGGCCCTTGCTAAGAACCTCAGCGTCTTCCCCGAGGAGACCAGCTATGCTTGCAATACTTAGGCTTTACTAGTACTGTCTTTGGTCAAGACGATGAATCTACCACGGATGATGTGTCCTCAGTTTCCAGCTCAGAGTCCTTTACTGTAGTCTCGAATAGTGTCCGTTGACGTTCAGAACACAAGCCCTGTCTGCTCGTTTCTGCTTGAGGGGCGGGCTGTTTTGCTCCCTCTCGAGATTCCTCCAATCCTCTCAATCTTCTGAAGGCACTATTGATGCTAGTAACCTTCAATTTGATCTCCTTGTGGAAATTCACTTTAGGTTGACCGAACTCATGAAGGTCGTTTATAAGCCTTGCAAGCCTATTTCACGCCTGATTTCTCTCATCCGCTAGCCCTGCTTCTGTTCCTTGTAGTTTGTTTATTTGAATCTTTATGTTTATCTCACGAGTACCTAGGGAAATGACAGACCACCTCAGCAGAGCCCTGGTTGCTGAAGCTAGGCCCCTTAATACACCTGGGGTGGGACCTGGTGCCCCAGGGACCACCGTTTACGACGCAAACTACCCCTGGTGTCTTCCAGAATTCAGCACGGTAAACACCTTGACATTAGGGGGGCTTCAACTGCTTTTAGTAGAGTGGAGTGTTACATCCACTCTTTAAGCCACTCCACCACGGCAAGGTGGCGGTTGGTCGGAGGTGTGTGTGTGTGGGTGTGGGTGTGTGTGTGTGTGTGTATATTCGGACGTATGTGACGCAAAAATTTTTGGTTCACGAGTTCTCTTGAACGAACGACGCAATTCCAATTTTTTTTATCAATGCTTCTTGATGTAACTTAGAACTGATTAGTTTGTAAAGACGATCACCCAAGCAGATCTTTAGTTACTCGTAAGAAACCTATGGCAAAACATCAAAAATGATGTTTTTTCGCAAATTCCACGATTTCTTCCCGAGTAATGTTGCGATTTGAATTTTTCTTCATGAAATCGATGCATCTTTGAATCTAGTAATTATGACTGAAATAAAATCGAAATCGCCTCAGCGGTTATTTAGTTATTTTAAAAATGCAAATTCCGCAATTTGTTCAATTTCTTTTTCATTTAAAATATCTGAAATTCGAAAAAAGGAAAACACCGGAAATTGATGGAATAGAATAAAAAAAATCAACGAAAAATCTCATTTTTAAACCTTTCCACTTCAAAGGAAGGGTATCATGAAAGTGGTTTTTTCCTCTTGCAATCGAAGGTTTTCTTAGACTATCGATATTACCATTTTGATTTGGATTATTGAAATTCATTCATTGTTTTTGTTATTTCAGTTATTGTTCTCTTTATTTTTTTCTTCAATCGTGTTGTTCATTTTTTTCTGTTATTTTTTCTACCAAGTACTTATTGGAACAAATTTTCCCATTTTACGCGGGAGTCAATAAGGTAGAGTATTACATTGTCCAGACAGCCTAATCTCTATCTATCAATCACGTGCCATCTGTTGCCTACTTGAATGACTACGTATCCCAGCGCCACTTTGTTATAGCTCCTGCTTTCTACAGACCAATTCAAGGGTTTCTAGATCCCTAGATTGCGACTATTTTCTTCGATGAGCTCTCCCACCTCTATCCCGACTATCTGATTGGTTCGTTACTGTCGCTGGGCTCCATACCGAGTTACGGATTGGTTAATCCTGCAGCATTGAGACATTTGTGTCGTCACCTGAGCATCTAGTAACCTTAGATGGCCTTTTCCACCATTAATCAGCTGGAATCGTTGCGAATCACAGCGTTTACGTAGCCTCCAGAAGAATTATCATTTTTTCCATTAAAATCTGTTTTTTTTCATCAAAGCATTATCCCTTTGGTTTATTATCTGCCCAAGGCGACAGAAATTTTGTGATAAAACAAATTGTCTGCCGAAGGTGATGGGAATTCGTAATAAAAAATAATTGTCTGCCAAAGGGGACCAAATATTTGTAGGTCATCATTAACAATTTTCTGCAAAAAACGAAAAAAAATCGTAATTTATTAGTAACATTTGTCTGCTGAAGGTGACGAAAAATTTGTAGATCATCATTAATGATTGTCTACGAAAGGCGACCCAAAAATCGTAATTTATTATTTACCGTTGGCAGCCGAAGACGGCAAAAAAAATGTTTCACAAACAATTATCTGCTGAAGGTGGGCGAAAATTTGTATTGATCCACAATTGTCCCCGATTATTGAAAAATTTGTAAGCAGGACATTCAATTGCAGAAAAAAAAGAAAAATTCCACTCCCACGCATATAAGAACAAAACATCAATCGACGAAAACAAGAAACGCTAAGTAAAAATGTGCTCGCAAGGACTCTAAACTCCCTATTACAACTAGGAAAAAACCAAACAGACAGGGGGGAGAAAGAAGCAAACAAAGGAGCAACAGGAAAGGAGAATGAGAAACTTGCGATCAAAGATTTCGTATAAAAATCGAGAAAACGAGAAAAATCAAAAGAGAATACATCATTTGCAAGAGAATGATTTATACAAACAAATTAAGAGGAAACGAAATGATGACGACAGGAAAGATGAGAAGAAATCTGATAAAAAAACCATGAAATGCATGAGGGAAAATTTGCAATACAGGCTTGGTGAATGCCGTAAAAATAGAATAAGAATAAAAATGTTACGGAATCGTGAACAATATGTTGTGACAAAATACGTGACACTCGACGATACTCTAAAATTGAAACAATGAATTTTCAATACACCAAGTGAAACTCAGACTCGATTTGAATGAAACCCCTTTCGAAAGACTCCGAGGACTCTGTTTTCTCCAACAATTATCTCCTGATGATGATTTCCTCTCGCTCCGCGGTTCTCTGAAACACGAGTGCAAGGCCCCGGCTTACCGATTTGTTGTCACCAGGGCCCGTGTCAACCACTTAAACTAGACTGGAGGGTAGGAATAGGTTAAGGGATCGATAATTGCAACCAAGAATGAACTCAAGTCAGAGCCAATTTATCAAGAGCGGCGTGTATTCGTCCAATTGAAATGCGAGGAAATACAAAATAAGAAAAACTCCGTATGTTTCGAAGTGAAAGAAAAATGTGAGTAGAAAACAAAAGAAAAAGACGCACAGTACTTCGTACTGGATTTATAAAAGCACTCAAGATAATGAGGAAGAAGAAAAATACAAAATAATAACAATAAGAATTCAAAAATAAATAACCTCCGGTCACTCGTTTCTCGGAGTATTGATCAATCTTGAAGAAAAACAAAAATTTCGACCGCTCTTGATGAGACCAAAATAGAATTATAATCCACTCTTAATCCTAATAATAATGAACGTTTTCCAAAAACTCCCAGAATTCTACCTAAATGACTCCGGCGAGTCAAGCCAGGAACGTTTCACCCACTTCGGCGAGAATCGGTCAGACGGCTAACTCCGGAATCTCAATTATTGATAGTTCTGAATGATTGGAGAATGTTATTGTCTTTGGTACTCTAACAATGCCAGGCTCCGGCTCGAACCGGGATCTAGGGGCTCGATATAATCATAACGGATCTCGAGAACGCAGGAATGTACAGGAATTCAATATCACAAATCAAGAAAAAGCCTGAGGCTATGACCTGAGAGGGTCACAGGCCCCGTGAGGAAGCGCTGTAACCTTCAAACCCCACCAAAAATCCAAATAACACTAATATCCTTATTCCCTGCGCACCCCTAACTCCTCGAATCCGATTTACTCGCCGTGATTAATAACAATGTTCCTAAAAATTAGCCCCCAGACCGAGGATCTCTACTTCAGAAGTTCTCACCACTAGAATTATACTAGAATACTGAAAAGAGACACCCGCGTCTCCCAGATCTCCCTCCCAGGTAAATAACCCTAATATCCCAATTATATCTCAATAATCCTCTCCGGAGAAGGGCTGAAGGCCCTTCAGAACCCTTCAAGTTGACCCTAAAGGTCTTATTGACCCTCAAAACCCCACCTATGCGGTACCAGTACTCGGGAATCACGTCTGGTAACCTTGAACTACCACAATGTCCTCGCGTCTATGTCTGGATTCACTCGTCACCGGCTCGCTTCCTACACGTGGTTTTCGCCGGCCACGTAGACGCCAACGGGTTTTTGTCGATTATCTCAGTGCTGGACCTCTCCAGCAGTTATCCTGGACCTCCAGTGTGCCCTCGGGTCTTCTATCTCGGCTTGGATATTATTTTCAAGACGAGAAAACACGACGAAAAGACACAAATCAAGAAAACTATCACAATATTCGAAAAGAGATGTAACAGGTGAAAAGATAGCTACGCAGAGTGACGCTATCACGCCGGATTTCATCCTCGTTTCCTTGGGGTGACGTATTTCCGGAGAAAGTCTCTAGCTTGTCCTCGATTCTCGCAGCAACAGCCAATAAGCGTGCTCTGTTCATTGGCTCACTGCATTGTGGTGCCCTCTCCGGTCGTCGAGAGGCAGCATGTTTATACCTGCAGTTGACTATGGTGGCTGATGTCCGCCAATCCGCGTCGATCTCTGATTTTTCGAATATGGCGTAGACGCGCACGCACTCCGCTTCATGACAGATGGCCAATCAGGAGTGGTCTCTCTGATTTTCAATTACCATGAGCATCTGCTCATGACATGCCCCGTAGGCTCCTGCCTTCTGGCGGTTTATACTCGAGTTCGCGCCAAACTCGAATCCTCAAATCCTGACTCAGCTCCGGTGTTTTGACAGCTGAGATCAGTGTCGTAGTTACGATGATTTTCCTGGCTTCCGAGGAGTTTCCCAGGCGATGATGGGACCTCTGACTCGAGTTCCAAGGTGTTCGACGTCGTTGATTTCTCTGGAGAATCCCTCTGTTGCTCCGGAATACTGCTGTGGAGTGAGAAACGAGCCAGAATCTTCGCGAGTGTGCCCTAACCTCTACTGACCCCGTCCCGAGACTGATATCGCACTGTGAGGATAATTTATGTTTCAAATATTCAGTTTATACTTATTTTATCCCCCACACGTCCAATCGAGGACACAGTTACCCACATTGTCACAATGTAATTCATGAACCGAATAGAAATATTATCAGAAATAAGATTTTAAGACAAAGAACACAATATATCCGCGATGAAATTGTCAAGAATAAGGAAAGAAATAGAATACTCCGAAAAAATCCTGCATACACTAGTCATGAACGTATCCAGAATGTCGTGCGAAATAAAATATTGAGACAGAGCTTGAAATACGCGGAGCAAGAACTGCAGAAAAATATCAATCGTAACAAAAAATTACGTAGAATCCACACATATAAGATGTGAGAAAACAGTCGAAATATGGAGTGGACGAGGATTGACAGAAAAGTCAAAGAATATTCGTGGCAAGAGAAGTCGAAGAATAATTGCCGGGAACGTAAGCAACGCAGAAATTCACACTTTCGAAAGCGTGAAACAAAAAAAAATGCAAAGGCAATGAGACAAAAGAGACGATTAGATATCTTCAAGTTTCGGGGAAATCTTGATAATAAACTTATGACCAAAAAAGATCAGGATCCTAGAACAAAATTATTGCAAAAATTCATCGAGTACCGCACAGAAATACTTTCGTATATGTGCTGTTGTGACGGCTTCCTTTTCAAAGTCTCCCTGGTAAAATTGAATAAATCGAAAATTGTGATAGACAGTGGTGAAGAATTTTTAAATGAAATCAGTAACATTGAATCAGGTTTCATTTGTGAAACGTGCAAACGATATACTTATAAGGGTCAAGTATATAAGTTATCTACGGGTAATAGCCTTCAATTCAGAAAAATTCTGCCCGAAGTGGAAGAATTAACTGGTCTTGAAGAGAGAATAGTAGTACCAATACTCAATTTCATATGAATCCGGGCATTGAAACCGTACGCATTAAATCCTCAGTTGGGTTTGAAAGGGAGTGTAGTGAATATTCCCATCGAAATAAACGACATGCTGCTAATACTACCCCATAACTTAAATGAAATGCAAACAATTCAATCAAAATTAAAGAGACATGTCGGTCACAAATGTGATTATATGTTTGAATCGATAAGACCTCAAAAATTCTGTGAAGCTTTGAAATATTTAATTGCCACGCTTCTGTACAGAAAGTGTAAAGTTGAAGTGAACGAAAATTACTTGCAAAACTATGAAAATGATGATAAGGCAGTCATAAGTTTCATAGTTGATGATAATGATGACAATCTTCATGAAATGTCGGAAAAACGCGACGATTGAGGAATAAAGACCGTGAAAATAAATCCGCAGACATTCATTGATTTCAATCAAATCAGCAATGATAAAGTTTTGCTTATGGATAACAATGCTCTGTCGGTAAAAGGATATACAGTCGTCAATGTAATCGCACCGGGGCAAGGTAAATATCCATTACCATGGCATAAACTCGATGATTTGGATGAGTTGTGTTTCCCAAGGATATTTGCCGGTTGAGATAGAAATCACTCATTCAACCTACCCAAAGGCATCAGTTATATGGATCGAATCGAATCTGGAGTGAGACGTTATGACCGGCAGTCGTCTATCCCGACAAGAGTGCTATTTATGGCTAAAAAAATTTAGAATTATCTTGTATGTCAAGTATTAACATTTGCATAAGAAAGACAAAAAGAACTACTGATAGGGAAATAATTGCTAAAGATACTCTGAATGAAGATTATAGGAATCAGTTGATTGAGGTTGATGATGGATACAGAATGCTCAAAAATATTCGATTATCCCCTGCGTATTGGGAAAGTAAGAAGAAAGAATTATTAGCGATGATTCGTGAATTAGGAAAACCAACATTTTTCTTGCCATTGTCTGCAGCAGAAAGGCTCTGGCCTGAGTTAATACAACTACTCATGCAATCGAGCACGGATGGGCAAAAATTATCTGCCAAAGAAGCTATTTTATTCAATAATACATTTCATTCAATTTTTGATTTATTTAATAACAACTGGAGATAAACAAACAGACCTTTTCTCCTGTTTCAATATTTTTCTCACGGACTCAAATCATTATTTTTTTCATGGTTCAAAAGTGCAGCTGGAAAAAATAAATTATCTTGAGTACAAGATTTTAGAGTAAACTTCCGAGAAAATTCATGAAAAAATAAAGTTTCAAATGATAAGCCGCCAAACACTCTTCAAGTGTTTGTCTCTGGCTATATTTTGTCGATTTTGTGACTTGCAGGCGGCCGCATATCGTCGACTAAGGGTCGAAGGTCTGTCACAGACCCTCCGAAATTCACCGAAATTTTCCTATGGACATGGGACTTTTTCCTATGCGCCTACACCCTATGCATCAACTCGGAGGATAAGGGAGATAAACAGGAAATTCCAACGGTCGAGGGACACTTGCGTCTGTACCCTCTTCTGAGAATTTTACTGATAAACTATTTCAAAATAATATTTTGAATTTTAAATAATTCTTTCACAAAATGTTTCTAATTAAAAAATGGCGAACTGAATAGTAAATTATTTTATGATTCTCAATTTGGAGAATTTCGAATTATCAGAATAATATTGATCGAATTGGATTGAATAATAATCCAAGTAATTTACCTGTAATTAACTAAATGTTGTGAATATTTTTAATGTGTCTGAAGTACACATTTCCATACTTTGAACAAATTAAATAAATTGTTATTCAATTAAAAATATTTGAATCAATTAAATTCTGATAACAATTTTTAATTCAAACTAAGAAATACTTTTGACTGTAAAATATTGTTTAATTGTGAGACGATACTCACAATTCGATTCTCAAGGAATTATTTCCATTGATATCGAAATTCATTAATCAATCAATTGTCTGTAATATTAATCCTCAAATATTTTTTACTCGCTTTCCAAATGAGCGATCAATTCTTTCATTGAATTATAATTTTAAATTGCATTATATTTTCGCTTCAATAATTCAAGAAATATATGAAAATAATTATTTCCCTTAAGTGAGGTTGTGGAAGGAAAATTAGGTCTTCCCGAAATAATCTCGTTAGTCGTTGAGGATAGAAAAGTCCGCCTACACCCCAACATCCTCATGTGGAAGGGATGGAGTTTAACCCTGAAGCATTGGGACCAGAGTCTTCGAAGTGGGAAATTCCGGGCCAAGGTCAGATGCTATTGGTCCCCGAATTTTCCCTGCGTGTATCCTGAGGGCACACCCTTAGGACTCGTAAGTAAAACTACTTGCCGTGTTGTTTTCAAATCAGTTGTTCATTGTACCTTTTTCGTGTCAGTTGACACAATTAAATATTCAGTTCCTTTTCAATAATGAAACCAAGAATCACGTTAAAACCCTTTTCTTGTTCATTTTTTATTTAAGTGTTCGATTCTCTTTTTTCAATTGAGTCTCTCGTGTCTCAATTTTATTCTGTGAAAATAATTTGAATTCAATTGTTTGAAAATCTTTTTAGTGCGGTACTGGTGTAGTGAACTTGCATTTGGATGACATTTTACATTGGTTGTAACTTTTTTGAACCATTTCATTTTGTATCAGAAACCTTTTCTTTTGTTCTGTTAAATATAGACCTGTAAAAGTCTTGTTTTCTTGAATTTTGAGTTTAATCAATTTATTTCAATTAACCTTGTCTCTCAATTTTATATTCCATCCAGTCATAATTTCAAATCCAATTAAATTCATTCGAATTCATTTCTTTCGAAGTACAGTACTATGTCGGGGACATTTTCTAAATTTTAATATTTCTAAATTTCCTTTGAAATTCCGTCACCCTTGACATAACAAAAGTGGGGGCTCATCCAGCCGCAAATATTTTCAATCATATTGGAGATTATTCGCTTATGCGATTATTTTGAATAATTTAATAGATTCGGTTAATTTTTATAAACTCGCCTCCACTTTTAATAAAAGTGGGGGCTCGTCCTAAAATAACATCCTCAGTCATCATATTGGGTAGATTGTAGAGTCGTTTTTGAATTATAAAAATTTTAATAAATAAAAAAAATTATTTCTGAATAATGAATTCTCATACCAACTTTTAATAAAAGTAAAGACTCGTCTTAATTAGAAAGCTCCCGATCATCAAATCGGAGATTATCTTTCCCATCATCAAATTGGGAATTATTCGAAAAAAATTTTTTTTTCTCTAAGATAAAAATTATTGAGAATTTTGATGATTTCTTCATCTCCAATTCCCAATAAAACTGGAGAGTTATCCTTATTCTTATTTTTTTGTACTGATTTGGAAGAGACATTGGTTGAATACAATCTTTTTTTTTAAATTATTAAAAATGAAAATAAAATAAAATATTGCCCTTTTGTTATCACCAATTAGGGATATGTCCGTCGCGACATTGATTAAAAGTCACATTAAACAAAAATTACTAAAGAAAATAAGAATGTTAATTTCTTTTCCCTCGCGAGTATGTCAAAAATAACATTTAATAAAAATTATTAAAATACAATTTAAATAATGAACAACTCATCCAGAATGATGAAATGAGGGATTTATCTTTCGCCATTATGTCAAAACGACAATTTAATTAATTGATGAATATTATTTAGAAAATTCTTAAAAAATCAAAATTCAATAATTTGCCCTACGTGATTAAACGAGGATTGATCTGTTGCTTTCATGCCAGATAAAAATGATTCTATTAAATCCAAAAAATGGAATTAAATTAAAAATCATTTGTTGTGTTTGAGAATATTCTATTTTATTCTCCCATAATATTGAATGCATAAAATAAAAATTCCTTTATTGAAAGAATATTCTAGAAAATCGAATTAAGAAAATGCTTCGATTTCCCAACACCACACACGGCCTCATCCACGAAATGTGATGAATAAAGCTGAAATGATGGGAAATCAGCATCGAACCACCTGCACTCGGGCATTGACCGGGAACGCACGTACCAAAATTTTGCAAAATTACGGACAGTCTCGTCCTAGCTTCATCAAGGAACGTACAAAGGGGCGAACTCCTCGAGATTGATTGATACTTGATTCCGGAATCAGTTAAATTCCCTCTGCCCGGCGCTTATCGTCAACTCGAGTATTTTGGGATTATCATTGATCACAATTACGCACACCTTCGTATTGATCAATCCCACGTTATTATAAACAATCCAACTCTTCCCGGATCCGGCAAACAAGGTGCGAAATAACTCGGTCCGGTTCTTACCAAGTGGAGTCTCGTGCAAGGACACATTCAATCTTTTCATCAATTTATTGTTAAGTCAACGACGCAGAGATCATTGTCGTGATAAGGATAGGACTATGCAATTGTAAAACGGGTGGATGTATGTGTGGGAGTGTTGAGTGGAGGAGGTGTAAGTAGTTATTCTATTTTGGCCATTGTTATCATTTTCGAGTCTAGTAACATTATATTGGTTTTCTTTCATTTTCTTTTATTATTTCCCTGATCCCGACGACTGAATAACAAGTGCAGATGTACCTAGCACTTTAAAGTATAAGTAGCCACTAAATAAAAATATTTTGTGGCTACTAAGTCGAATCGTGTTCATCTATAATAACAAATAAACTCGAATTCGCCCGAACCGCAACACATGAAATTAAAAATTTTCAAATAAAAATTTTCTTAATGAAAATTAAAATGATGGAATCCAATATTCACGGATTACCATTTCCGATGACCACTTCTGTTGATCTTTCAAGAATTTATAAAAAACAGTAGTTCATAAAAAAATGAACGAATTAAAAAAATTGAATAATAACATAAATCAAAATGCGTTATTTTCAGATTCTATGAAAATTTCTATTTTCAAATCAAAAAATAAAATTTTATACAATGGCCAATCCAATTATAATGAAGGAATATTTGATTCTTTTGAGAAATGCTCTTGATCGCATTCTCATTTTTTATGGAAATTCCGCAGAATTATCCAAATTCATTCAAAGTTGCAGTACAATTAAAAAATCATTGTTACAATGTTCTGAAAGAGATATTATTAAATTAATTGAAAAAAACTTTATCAAAACAAGTACAAGATTCCTTACTAGAACAGAAATATACAAAAATTGCGGATTTAATCAAAGCTTTGGAGAAAATTTATACTTTTTTGTAATCGGTTGAAAAACCGCAAATTAATAGAAAAGATGAGTTTCTGAATAGAAATTATTGGAATAGGTGGTTGTAGACGCAATGAAACACAGTTAAACGTATCGAAGGTATTTTATTAATAGGCACGTCTCTCGTTTTAGCTTCCTCCTTGTAGCGTGTGTTATACACAAGTGGCGATTGCCGTGGCGACCAGCCAGTGACGAGATCTGCGCATACGCACGATCTCGTCCCTCTACATTAACGTACATATAATATTTGAAGCATGAATAACGTGAACACAAGATAAGGCAACTCTATATGAGGACCAGAGCTGGAGCCACTTTCCAATACTCCCTCCCGACTGCTTCTGGATCCTCTTCCTATGGAACTGATTTACTAAATTATTTCTTCTTCTTTCCTAACCAACCATAGAAATAAAGATTAGATATTTACATTCATTATTCTATCAACTTGGCGTTTATGCCATTCAAATGCTAGAGGTTTGGTAAACACGTCAGCTAATTGATCTCTTGAACTAATCCATTTTACTTTAATCAAATTAAGCTTCACACGTTTTTTGATGTGATGAGATTTCACGTCTATTATGTGTCTTAATTTATTCCCCCCACTAATCTCTGTACTACTCGTCGCTGCCATGTTATCACACCACAATGTAATTGGTAACTGGGGTGGAAAAATTAATTTTAGAGAGTTGAACATAGACAACAACTCTTGATTCGCTTCACTTATCGCTACATATTCAGCTTGGCAGGTAGATAGAGCAACATACGACTGTTTGTGAGTTCTCCAAATGATAGTATTGTTACGTGTCCCTCTTCGAATTGTAATTCAATTATCAATGACCTGAAGGAGGCTTTGATAACGACTGTCTTTTGGGAACATGATTCTGTCATTCTCTTGGGAGTTCTTATACTCGACACATCGTATTACCTCGTTTGTAATTAATAAACCGCCCCGACTATTTAATTGACCTGTGTCTCCTTTATTTTTCGTTGGATATAACATTGGTGTCAGGAGTGACTGGATTAGAATCTACGGGCCAGAAAGGATTTAAAAAAAACGAAGTGAAGTGTGCAACTGTAAAAAAAAAACATATTTCCATCCCACCGGAAGTATTGGCTGAACATTTACTTTTGGATTCCTGTTACCAAATTTTCGGAATTATTGGACTTAACTTCGGGCTGGGGAAAATTAATTTTTTTTTATTGGTGAGTCAATTCTTTTAAATAATGATGTCGGGGAGAGGAGGGCGGAGACGAGCGACATTGGAAGAACGTCACGGCTCTTTGGCTTCTGGCTATCGCCCACATTCACCACTAGATGAAGAAATACTTCAACAAAATCCTGCTCCCCGAGAAATTGAAGATTTGGATAATCAACTTCGGAATGAATTCCAAAACCAATTACGCGATGCTGTGACTAACATCAGAAAAACTATTCGACAAGAGAAGGAAGAAGAACGTCGAACTGCCCGCAATGACATTTTTAATTTATTGAGAAATCTTCCCGGCCACTCTGAAGCTCTTCAGAATCCTGAACCAGAGAATCGGGCAGTTCCAAGGGTTACTGATGTCCACCAGGACCCTGAACAACAGATCCTAGGAAATTTTGCAGCCCCCAATATCCAAGATGTCACTGTCAACCCTCAACAACAACCTCCAAGGAATCCTGCAGCTCTGAACTTCCACGAAGTCCCTCGGAATCTCCAACAGCAACCCCCAAGGCTTCATTTAGTACCTCGGAACCCTCCAAAAAATCTCCTGAACTTTCAACAACATCTTTTTGGAGATCTCCCTCATCCAAACGTTTCAAGAGTTGCCCCAAATCGAACATCGAACGTAGTTCAACCTACAGTGATATCTTCCACCCTACCTCAACGCCCTCCAATGTTTTCTACTGCTCCACAATCGGTACCAGAGTCATCTAATGTTCTTCAACAGCCTCATGTATACCCAAACCTCTCTCAACCTGGACCAGTCCCCTCAAATACCCTTCAGCGCCCTTCGACACAATCAAACACGTCACAACCAGTTCCAGTACCCCCAGGCATGACTCTTCGATATGCACCGGAGGCGCCGATCGAAGATGTTCTTCCTGGTCAATCCCAATATCCTCCATGGATCCAAGTGCCACCATACCCACCACCGAGGTATTCAACAGATGACACTCAAAATTATTTCCCTTCTAATTCTTTTGCTTTTACTAATTGCAATGGTGATGCCAATGCTAACGCTGATACTTCTGCTAACGCCAATAATTTTGATTCATCTGATTAAAACAAGAATTCCCATATCAAACCAGACACATACGACGGTTCAGAACTTTGGTCTCATTATCAGCTTCAATTCGAAATTGCTTCTTCCCATAACCAGTGGTCAGAAAAGACTAAAGCTTCTCAATTATTGACGCGTCTTCGCGGATAATCTCGATTAATTTTGAGTAAAATTTCAGATCAAGATTAATCGAATTACAAAAGGATTACGAAAATATTAGTTGAAAAATTTGATGAGAAATATCTTTCGCGGATGTACTATAACGAATTAAAATCCCGAAAACAGAAAAAAGGCGAAAGCTACGTCACTTACTCAGAAGAGATTGATCGACTCAGCCGTCTGGCTTATTCTAATTCTTCTGAGGAAGAACGTGATCGGGCTGCCTGCCGCGCCTTTATCGATGGAATCAATAATCCACAAATGGAATTCACGTTAAAATCTGAGGATATTGAAAATTTCCAACGTGCAGTCGAACGCGCAACTCAGTTGAGTTCTATTTTCAACTCCGTAATTAACAAAGGTCAACCTCAAAATTCATCAAATTCTCAATTACAAATGGATTATCGTGATCTCTCATCAAATCATGAGAGGCATCAGAAATTTCCCAATTCAGAGACGAGAATTCGATGCTACAAATGTCATAGTTTTGGCCATTATGCCAAACATTGCAGGAGCTTTTATAATAATCCCAATCAGAACGGACCGAGCACTTCTCACAATAATTCCTCACAACAATTCCACCCAACTCGTATCAATCACCATACCTCCCGTCATTTTAACAATGGCAGTAGGAATTTCAAATCAAAATTTCCAAATAACAACAAACATTCAAAGCAAAACAGATCTGCTAACATCCACACACATTCGGAAAACTGAATGGAGTCAGTTCGTTGGGGGACGAATTACCTCAACCAAATTTCAATATTTCTCGATGTTTTCAGGTAAAAAATGAAATTCAAGATCCGATTCTTACCTTGGAATTAAAAGGAAAGTTTAATGATCATTCTTGCTCTATGACGATTGACACAGCTAGTGACATTACTTTAATTAATCCTAAACTTTTAAACAACAATCTGACCAGACTAAAAGACTCTACCAGAAAAATCAGTATCATTACTGTTTCTGGCGGACACTTCCTTTATCAGGCTATCAAAGAAATCAATATTTCCATTGGAAATTTTTCTATTGTTGTTGACGCAGTTTTCGCGAATATAAAAAAATATTGTATTCTTGGATTAGATTTTCTCTACAAATCTGGCCTCCTACAAGCCTTCCAGTCGATTGTTAAGAGGAAGTTCGACATTGATAACTCTAAAAAAGTGATTTTTATCAAACGAACAATTTCCCAAGGAATCTCTGGATTTTCCTCAAATATTCCTGAATTTTTACTCCAACTATTTAAAAATTCATGCGAGTTATTGCATGTGAGAGAACAAGGAATATTCAAGAACTTCTTTTCAACTTATCAAGAGTGCTTTTCCTCCGGCTCTAATGACTTAGGTAGATATCCAGGAACTAAACACGTAATCGACACTGGAAACTCCAATCCAATCAAACAAAATCCTCGCAAGGTTCCATTTCATTACCGCGATAAAATTTTTGATCTCCTTGAGGAAATGAAAGAACAACAGATTATTGAACCTAGTTGCAGCCCCTGGGCTTCTCCTTTTGTCCTAGTTAAAAAAAAAATTATGAAAACACCCCTCGTTTCTGTATCGATTATCGTGAACTTAACAACGTCACCAAAGAAGATTCTATGCCTTTACCTGGCGACCAAGAAATTTTTAATGCTGCCTCTGAATCTTCTTGGTTCTCAACAATCGACTTTAAAAGCGGATATTGGCAAGTCGAACTAGACCCTAAATATAGAGAGAAGACAGCTTTTGCAATTGGCGATCAATTATGGCAAATCAAAATTCTCCCCTTCGGTCTTTGCAATGCTTCTGCAACTTTCGTTAGAGTAATGAATGAGGTTTTACAAGGCTTGAATGGGAAAATTTGTCGTGTATTTCTGGATGACATTATTGTCTTCGGTCACGATTTTGATGAACGTTTGCACAATCTCAAATTAGTATTCTCTCACTTAATTGAAGCTAACCTAAAAGTAAACACCAAGAAGTATAAATTTTTCAAGCATGAAGTGCTTTATTTAGGTCACATAATTTCGAGAAATGGAATCAAATGCTCTCAAGACAAAATTTCATCTATTACAGAATGGCCAATCCCTAAAACAAAACGTCAACTCAGAAGTTTCCTTGGTTTGTGTTCCTACTGCAGGAAATACGTGAAAGGTTTTGCTACTATTGTTAAACCTTTATATGCTCTAACTGAAGATTGAGTTCCTTTCAAATGGACCTCTGAATCTCAAGCGAGTTTTGATCAATTAAAATCCGTCCTAACCTCACACAACAACAGAACGTCCTGAATGGCATGAAATCTCTCACCTTGGTCCAGATGTCAAACTCTATTTACTATATTGGGATTCTCTAGAACTGATGGGTAATATTCTTTACCGCCGATGGGAATCTAATGACAAATTGAAAATTGTTCTCCAGATTGTTGCTCCTCGCTCTTCCACAAAAGAGATCCTCAGAACCGCCCACTCTTCTCCTCTCTGTGGCTATTTCAAGGTCAACAAAATGCTGGATAGTATTCGAAAATGTTTCCATTGGGCTTCATGCAAATTCGATGTTGAGAATTGGTGCCGCAGATGTTCTGTTTGTTTCAGCCGAGATGGTCCATCACAACGACTCAGAGGAGAATTACAACTTTACAACGTCGGCTTTGGTTTCGAGAGAATCGCAGTTGACATTCTAGGTCCATTACCAAGAACAGTCAGTGACAATCGTTTCGTCCTCGTGGTCACCGATAATTTCTCGTTGGCCAGAAGCAATCCCGCTTCCCAATCACCGAGCAGCTACTTTCGCTGAAGCTCTGATAGTCCATATCATTTCGCGTTTCGGAATACCTTTAGAAATTTACTCTGATCAAGGAAGAGATTTCGAGTCCGCAATTTTCAACTCACTTATGAAACTCTTAGGTATTCGTAAAATGCGTACAACCCCATTGCACCCAAAATCCAATGGTATGGTCGAGTGTTTGAACAGGACTATCCTCAACTACCTCGCTAAATTTATTAATGACAATCAGAATTCGTGGGACAAGTGGCTACCATTATTCCTCCTCGCATATCGTTCCTCCAAGCATCAAACAACTCAATATACTTGTGCAATGTTGATGTTCGGTAGAGAATTGCGACTTCCCCTAGATTTGCTCAATGGTAACCCATCATTCAATAACTCTAACAATCACGTTGATGTTCCTGATTACGTTGATCAGTTACAAAAGCAATTAGTGGATACTCATCATCAAATCAGAGAAAATCGGAAAATCAAGAGTGACAAAATGAAGTCTAGATTTGATTTAAAAGCTCACATGGTTTACTTTACTCCTGGTCAGAATGTTTGTTTCTTTGCCCCCAAAAGAGTCAAAGGCCAATGTCCGAAAATTCAGAGAAATTCGGAAAAAACGTACGTGATCAGATCCGAACTGAATGATGTTGTCTATCGAATTCAGAAAATTCCCAAAAGGTAGATTCAAAGTAGTACATGTTAATCGTCTGTGGCCAATGGAGCATGATGATCCAGAATGATTATTACCCTTGACTGACTTCATTAATTTGCTCTGTTGTACCAGACTGGCCTGATTATTTTTGTCTCTTGTAGCAGACTGGCCTGATTAATTTTGTCTGTTTTAGCAGACTAGCCTGATTATTTTTGTCTATTGTAGCAGACTGGCCTGATTATTTTTGTCTGTTGTAGCAGACTGGCTTGATTATTTTTGTCTGTTGTAGCAGACTGGCCTGATTATTTTTGTCTGTTGTAGCAGACTGGCCTGATTATTTTTTTTGTCTGTTGTAGCAAACTGCCGAGATAATTTATTTATACCTGTTTCACCTGATTTTGTCACCTTAAATTTATTTCAGAATGAATGAATGTGTGTATGTGTCATGATAAATAATGCTTACTTTTACTTAATGCATGTAACAATTTCAAAAGCTTTCGAAAAGCTGCAACCTTGTGAAGTTTGAATTTTTGATAGTTGCTTGTAAAGTAGTTGCTAGTAGTTGTCTGCAGACAAGTAGTTTGAAAAGTAGTTACTCGTTGCTATTGATTGAATGAAATTCTCATTTGAACATGTTTGTAATTTGAGGAATTCTTTGTGTTGAGTTATTTTCAGATGCTGGGACCGAACCGAAAATTTTTGAACGAATGTTTTTGCAATTGCAGAAAATGAAGAATGAAATTCGAGTCACACGCTGACATTCACACACTATGAATGAATGAATTACGTGAAAATACATTGTACCTTTAACACAACAGAATTCATTGAAAATTATAATGAACACTTTTGACAATTTATTATTGTATAGAAGGAAACAAATGTCTGAATCGGACTGTTCTTCAGTGTTGATTTCTGGGAGGTTTTAGCTGAAGAACAGACTGGGGCCCTCCCTATGTGAGCTATTACAACTCATAAATCGTTATTTATCACCACGTTTGTACAAAAATTAAACTTAAGTTGTAACACCTCGAATAGTCTCTGGTGTGATTGCCGGGGCGGCAATCTTTTCACGAAGGGGAGTAGTGTTACGTGTCCCCCTTCGAATTGTAATTCAATTGTCAATGACCTGAAGAAAGCTTTGATAATGACTGTTTTTTGGGAACATGATTCTGTCATTCTCTTGGGAGTTCTTGTTTTCGACACATCGTATTACCTCGTTTGTAATTAATAAACCGCTCCAACTATTTAATTGACCTGTGTCTCCTTTATTCTTCGTTGGATTAAACAGTATCACCAAACAGTTTAATTACAAACCCGCACGTAGTCAAAGATCCTTTACAGTCGGCAAAACTAGCATCTGAGAATGCTTCAATCACATCAGTCTCACCAGCATATCTCAGACCTAGAGCAGACGTACCTCTCAAGTACCTCAGTACTCTCTTTACCATTTTCCAATCCTCATCGGTTGGGCACACCTGACGTCTGCTTAATACATTGACTGTGTAGGAAATGTCAGGTCTCGTCGTTCCGGCTAGATACAATACACTATCTATGACTTTTCGGTATGGATAATTTATTTTCTCATCGCGTGGAACAAAAATCTCACCGTCACTATCGGATTCACCGACATCGGTGGCCGAAGCGGCTAGGTGCGAGCCTAGTGTGCGAAAGGTTGTGAGTTCGATTCCCCGTGGAACCGAGTTTTTCCACCGGAGGCTCCGGCGAGCGGGAGGTCGCTAATATAGTGACCGCCTGTACCGGCATGAGTTTTCTGTGGTTTCCCATGCTACTCCTATGTTCTATAGGAGTGCGAATGCGGTGCAGTGTAAAATTCACAGCCGCATGCATAGGGTTGGACAGGGCCGATTAGCCAATCAGAGGGCAGAAAGGGCCGGAATATAAAAAAAAAAATATCGGATTCTCTCTATTTTCGCTCGTGATTAGAGGCCTGTGTTGTCAGCATAGGGCTACTTTGAGGATGGGAATCCTCAAATTCATATTTAGTCAATAATTTATGTACATAATTTTCTTGAGTTAATTTAAGAATTTTATTCTCTCGATCACGCTTAATTGAAATATTTAAGAATTCTTTAGGATCTCCTAGAACTGTTATTTCGAATGCAAAACTCAGAGCTGATTTGACTTCATTAAATTTACATTTATCATTAATTGCCATAATGATATCATCAACATATAATAATAATATTAAAAATTTGTCTTCATTACTCCAGGTGAATAGACAAGGCTCCAGATCCGAGTTAACAAGGCCAACACTAAGAGCGACTTCAGTGAATTCCTTATTGCAACGTTTTGGACTTATTCGAAGTCCATAGAGAGATCTTTCCAACTTACAAACCTTAGTTTCCCTGTCCAGATCAGAATGTGAAGTCCCCTCAGGAATCTCCATGTAAATTTCCTCGTCGATTTCACCGTTTAAAAACGCTGTTTTTACATCTAATTGACATGTCTCTAAATCATATTTATTAATAATTGTAAATTCAGTCCTGACTAAATTCATTCTAGATACTGCAGCGTAAGTTTCTCTTAGTTCATAGATATTTCGATCTTTAAAACCTCGAATGACTAATCTGGCCTTATATCGTGTTTTACCGGCTGCTTCTAATTTTCATTTAAATACCCATTTTGAATCAATAATATTAGCTTTCTGACCATTTTTGTTACTGATGGGTCGATCTACAATTTTCCAAACTTGATTTTGATTCATTGAATTTAACTCGTTCTCTACTGCTGCAGCCCAGTCATTCTTGTCTACTCTTTGCATAGCATCCCTGAAATTAGTTGGATCTGAATTTATGTCAGCTAGAAGAGCATGACATACCTCGTCGGTTGAATTGTTCATTCCTATCTCAGCCTCACCCTGTGATAAACAAGCCAAGAATAATCCAGAGCTCAAATTCTCGTCGATTGGTAACTTTGGGAAATTTGTTTCTCTTGACATTTTACTGATTTCTTTTGTTTCTGACCCTGGGTTTACCCTTTTCGGCCTACCTCTTTTCCTCCTCGCTACTCCCTTCGATTTGAATTCTTCTTCCAAAACATTCTCAGTTTTGTCAAATCCTACAAACCAATCACTTTTATTTATCACTTCTTGAGCTTCAGGGACGTCCTTAATTTCACTTCTACTGTATTTATCACCATAGACCTTTTTCTCGTTAAATCTGACATGTCTACTTTCATAAAATTTTCCATCTTCTGGTCTTAGCAAGATATAACCAGTAGGTGTATATCCGACCAAAACACCCATCATACCTACTGCCATGAATTTAGGTCCAGTTTTTCTTTGGACTTTCATGTACGCTAAGCTGCCAAATCTTAATATGTTCGGAAATTGGACATAAGGACTCGAAGCGATTCGACTTGTCAAACTTTTTGGTGCTCAGTCAGTGCGAGTATGAAGTATAATATAATAAGTGCGAGTATAAAGAATAATAATAATAAAGTTTCCAATGAAATCAATATGGGTAGAAGTGAGCGATGGTATTTTTTCAGATGTTTATTCGGTCTCATGTCATTAAGAACAAAAAAATTCGAAAGCGGGCGGCACGGTGCTCATTTAGTCAGGAGGCTGAAATAATTTGATGAAAATTTCTTGCATCCCATTGTTTTTATTCGTTCTCCGTTTGGTTATTGATCGATAGTAGTAGTGGAGGGCTGGATGGTGTGAAATCCTTTGAGTGGAAATTGACGACATGATTCTTAAAAGTGGTTTGTAAAACTGGTAGGGGAGTTCAAAATAGTAGGGACCAGATGAATTGCATTCATTTTGGAATGGAAGCATTGTAATCGGTCGATTTTTCGATTCCCTAATTTTGCTTGGAAATGATGTAGAATGGTCTGAAACGTGAAAATACAAAATTTGAGAATCACGATAAATAAAGGATTAAAGTTGAAGCTCAAATTTGAAATTTTGTCACATAATTGGTATTACTTTGAAGCATTTCTGAGCGCAGTTTCAGCTCAATCGGCCCAGTAGTTTCTGAGATACAGCAATTTCTAAAAAATCTTTGTTTCTCAATATCTCAAAAACTACATAACCGATTTG
Source organism: Diachasma alloeum (assembly GCF_001412515.2). Classification (NCBI taxonomy): domain Eukaryota; kingdom Metazoa; phylum Arthropoda; class Insecta; order Hymenoptera; family Braconidae; genus Diachasma; species Diachasma alloeum. The sequence continues at coordinate 76,402 of NW_021680948.1, forward strand.
AATTTTTTTGACGCCAAAATCTTCTTTGTAATAATATCTATTGGATTGAATCATGATATTGCTATGTAACTATCAACAGTTTGGTAGTAATTGGCATTTTTCATTTTTATGAAAAAATCGTTGTACGCACGATAGCGCCCCCAAAAATTAAGAGAGAAAGTTGAAATTTGGTACGATTGTAGTCTTTATGATATTGTAGGATGAGATTGTGGATGAGCTGAATCCGATGAGTAGTTTGGGAGATATTTAACTTTTTGTGAAAAACTGTAATGCTCAATATCTCCGAAACCACTAGTCCGATTGGCTTTTTTTTCAAAATATTCGTCATGGTATCTTCTGTCAAGATCAATTAAAATATGCATACCCTCCCATACAAAGTTTTCGAGATATCAACGTTTTGCTAGTTTTTTAAGGGAAATGAATATCCTGGTCAAAAGGTTCAAAATCCGTTATTTCACAATCATGAATAATTTTTTTTGTTTGATCTTATTCAAACGAGAGATTATTGTTTGAAAAAATAAATGTAGAGAAAACTAATAATAATGAATTGATTTTTCACACACTTTAGAATTCATCTGATGATTTATCAATGATGAATCATATTTTCCTTCTGAAAATTCGAATGCATTTTTCCTCGTTATATACAACGACTTACGTGGTTTGAATAAACTACTTTATATATGAGAGTTTTTCTCATCTAATATATAAGTATATTTTCTTTCTCTCGCAGTTTATCAGGAATCATGTTTTATCCTATCGGACGACAAGAAATCAACGGCACTTCATTTTTTTGTTTTCTTCTCTCCAATGGCTTATATAGAACGAGATCAAGATTGTCCAAAATTGCAATTTCTGATCCCCACCTCAGTACATTTTCATAAATTTGATTTTTGGAATTTACAAGACCATTCTCGTTAATTATAATATTATTCAATAAATAGCTGATATACATCCAGAATGCTGTATCACGTAGATTAAACAGAGTGAGCTTAACGGATTCAGTATTCGCTGAAGACGATCTGTGTGAGTTTGAGTGAGAGTTACATGCACGTTAGCAAGTTAGTTTTTATGGGCAAATAAAAATACAAAATTAGAAGTCCTTAATATAAATTTAATTATTAAAATCATAATGATGTAAGACAATTAATGTATGAGAAAATATTACAAATTAAAATCGATGAAAAAGTTGAAAAATAATGGTANTCACGTAGATTAAACAGAGTGAGCTTAACGGATTCAGTATTCGCTGAAGACGATCTGTGTGAGTTTGAGTGAGAGTTACATGCACGTTAGCAAGTTAGTTTTTATGGGCAAATAAAAATACAAAATTAGAAGTCCTTAATATAAATTTAATTATTAAAATCATAATGATGTAAGACAATTAATGTATGAGAAAATATTACAAATTAAAATCGATGAAAAAGTTGAAAAATAATGGTAATGACAAATGTTTGTTTGAAACCTCATAATTAATTACTAGTATCATGAATGTACTGATTGAATTCTCACGTCTGTCTCTGACGATTTGTCGGGACACAGAGGAAGGAAAAATGTTACAAATACAGGCGTCGCTTTTTGGATTAATCATATGTCGTAAGTAATAGAATTTGGAGAACCAATACGTCTGGCTGCCCAAATATTAATACTTAAAAATATTGATCTTGATCAATGTCAACGATTTTTTAATTTTCAGCGAATTTTCTGATTTTTTATTTATGTGTGAAATTGAAATTACTTCCATTCGGAAGCTTATTACCAATGTAATTGGTAGGGAGAAAAAATAATAACGCATAAAGTAACGGTCATATGACTTCTGCCAGATAGCCTTCTACCCCTGCTTGTTTCGGAAACAATGTGGAGAAATATAGGAATTTTTTTTTCATTCCGTTTTGAAATCGGGATATTGTTTTCAGTAAGAAAGCTGTAAAATTACTCATTATGTATTGTGAAGTATTTCACACCTCTGAGGAACGATGCGAAAATACACATGCCTCGGCGACCAAATCTTACAAACAAAAACTAGTACGTTTTAAAGCCAGTACGTTTTTTCCCAAAACGCACAAGAACTGAACTCCGAAATCCAGAGAGTCAACCAACGAAGAAACAGCTTCCGACAGCTCAGTATATCAAGCGCGGAGGTGGCTGTTTTCCAAAATGCTGCTCCGAAAAATTATTTTGAAATGACTGGGTTCTAAATTACCACAATGAAGTCTGAAATGCGTGGTAACAAGATGAATTTAATAAAATAATTCGAAGTCAAAAATCTAATTACAAAGAAAATATGATGAATAAAACCCTGTCTTACTCTTGATATTGTAGGCACTCAATCCTCGGAAGTAGAACACAAAAAGGAATTACAAAATAATAAATAAACAACTAATAATAATACAAAAAACAAAACAAATAATAATAAACAACAACTCTATACAACATATTTCGCTAGCCGCGATATGTCAAAGGATAAAGTACTAGTCAAGATAAAACAATAGTCAAAAGTTGTCGAATTATCCGGAGTCAATAAAAATAGTCACACTGTAAAATAACTAGTATAATTACCAATGAGTCAAAAAAACCGAGGCTCAGGAATCTACTATCACTCCGAGAAAACATTGCACCCACCTAAAGTGGCAAGAATAAGAATCCAACTCTATAGGCTATTGAGAGGAAGATTGCCCCAAAAGACGAAACAACATAGCCAGCAACTGACTAAAGGTCACCCGTCACAAGACAAAACTCGAGGGCCGAAATACGCTACAATCCCTCTGACAATAACTACGATAAAACGGTCTTTGAACAAACGGGTTTTCAGAAGCCGAGAGAAATAATAGAAATACTTCGAGAAAAATATGACCAACCTCGCGATTTCAAACAGCCGTAATACCCGAAAAATCGATATTAATTACGCGGCGGAGGCGAAATGAGAGTCGACAAGATATCAATTAGAATGAACTACAATTATTGAAATTTATCGGGAGGAAATAAAATACAAATTCCATAAATTAAACGGACAAATTAGCTAACCAAGAAACGGGCCCGAAAATCATGACTCTTCCAAACAAGTGGTGAGCATCGGCCTGACAATATTACAACTCAAATGGCGTCAATCACCACGCACCAAGCGTCCGTTAATAGCCAATTGCCAAACTCACTCCTTGTGAGACACTTTTAAAACATCAAATTATATCCACCGCTCACCAGTTAACAAGTTCTCGACGACGGTCGATCTGGTCTCAAACCTTTCCCCAAAACATTTAAATAACAGTTATAAAAAAAGCCTCGGGTCTCGACAGCAAATTTTCCAAGCTCAAAACCGACAAGATATCACGAGGTTGTCGGTATGACAAACTCACACGACAACACTCCGAAATGAGACGACCAAATGATTGGCCCACCAGGACGACCGCTTCCCTCGGATTGGACGTTGAAATCGTACCGGAACAGAGACAACGGAAACTTCAACAATGATTTAACGCCCGCCATATAATATTTAGTGGCGTGAGTATTTCTTTAAAAAATTAATACCGATCAAACCAACACTTCTAAATAATTGTCATCATCGGTTGTTATTTTTCTGGGCGTGTAAAGCCAGTCCGAAATTTCCCAGTTCGATGATGAGATCGTCATCTGAGACCCAAATTATCGCCTCCATATCCTGGCGCCGCCGTTCGGTCTTCCAGGTGAACTCAATCCTGTGCGAGACCATTCAAAAATATTCTGGTCTGATGTCTCACACTCCACAGCAACTGAGATCCGAAGGAAAGGGATCGGAGTATCCCACGAAGATTCGGACTCCATACCGCGATGATCCCGTCTCGATTTCACGATAATTCGGGGAGCGGTCAGACAACAATTCGATACAAACAAAAATTAATCAGTAAATATGGTCCGAAATGAAAAGAAATTACTCGTATTGCCAATGGTTTGAATTCTCGCCTGGAAATACCAGAAACCGCCGAACGGTCGAAAATAAAAAATACCACGTTACAGTATATGAGTAGATTCACGACACATCAGCACCCCAAAAATGTCAATGCTGAGGATTTTCGTTTCAATATTTTTCTAAAAAGAGGGCTAGTGGACAGAAATTAAAGAAAAAAGTTGAACAATATTGATATTGATATTATTAACTGAAAAAATTGTGATTTATTTGAAAAAAAATTTTTTTTTCATTTATTTTTGCTTGTTCTAAATTTGGCCCAATATATCAACGGGGCTTCAAGCTATCAAATTGCCTTGTGACGCATTTCAAGAACATGAGAAACCCTTCAAAATGAAACGTCGGACATAGCAGTACCTTCAGTTTGAGGAGGTTTATACGAGAAAACGTTTTTTTTTTGTCGTTTAATACTCAAAAACCCATTTTTTTATCTGAAATTTTCATCAAAATTGTCAATAAAATCACTGAATTTTGGCGCCAATTAGATTTTGTCTTCCACCGTAGTTCGGCAGTTATTAATTTCTTCAGTGCGACAAGTACCGAAAATGAAAAGTATCCAAAATTGCCAAAAATCTAAATCAAAATCGCCATCATTGGTGCAATTATTTCCGATAAAAGTGAATATTTAATTGAATATTAGGAAATGGTAGAGGTTAGACACACTATATCTTCTATTATTCATCTTCAGTATGATGTTTTCATCGAAAAATTATTAATTCTCTATTTATAAAAGGGAAATGAATGATTAGTTTTCGATAGAGTCAGCTGATTATAACCCTACCCTTACCGTTACCCTCACTATGATCGTACCGGAACGCCTATAATTGGAAGGACCATAAACTTTACGGGGTTGCTAATGCAAGTTCGTGAGGTTACTCTGCGCTACCTGGACATTGCCCATCTGGGCCCCACAGGCTATTGAGAGTAAAAAAAATCATCGATCCAGAAAATATGCGATATATTCTGGATGGACATTCCGCGCTCTCTTCAATTTAATTATATTATCACTGTAATCCATAAGGCAATAATCACGGAACATTATCGTTAATTTACTTGCTTTGCATCGGGAATATACTAATTCAATTCAGCACATAGATGATGAACACCACAAAAAATTGTCCCTTATTGGGTTCGGGTCAATTGGGATTTATTTGTTATCATAAATAAAACACAACTCAACCTCGTAGCCACCAAAATAATATTTTTATTAAGTGGATACTTATTAAACTTTGAAGTGATAGGCACATGTCCACTTACCATTCAGTCTTTGATACTACTTATCTCGATAGCTTTCTCAAATCGAATAACTAATCAAAAGGTGATCAGGATCAGATTCAAAAATAATAAGAAAAAATCCAATAATGAAAGAAGAATTTAATAACAAATCTTTGGGAGTTTTGATACACATGAATTCGAACAATTGAAATTTTAAGAGTGAGAGAGAGATCAATTAAGTTAGGAATGGATTTTCGTATGAAACAATATTAATTTGAGATCAAGGCCAGAATAATTATGTTATTAGAAGTATTGCACAAAGCCGCTTCCAATCCAAATGTAGTCTTATCTTTGACTATGAATATTATTTCACCTATTTCACAATTCTCAGAAGTCCCTCAAATAAGTGTTTGGAGAACTTTCAATGGTTCACTAGGTAATAGTTTAGATTTTAAGTTCAGATGATAATGAATTGCACATCACAATGAGTTCGTTTCATCCAACAAACCGTACCGAGAAATTTTGCAGCTCGTCAGCCGATAGTTAAGAAGTAGTCTCTGTGACACAAACGGGATTTAACACTACGTAGGTGTGCGTAATTGCATCAATGATAACACCGATACTCGAATTGAAGAATAAGCGTCGGGCAGGAATATAACTGATACCGACTAAGTATTCGACAATACCGAGGAGTTCGCCCATTTGTATGATCGTTTTCGATGCTCGAACAAGACTAATTTTGTATGGCATCGAGCGTTTGGTTAACGCTTGATTGAGGAAACTTTTATGCTGACTTTGCAGCATTTCGAAACTTCGAATATGTATCACTGCATTTCATGGGTGAATTCACGTTTCAGGCTGATGAATCGAGCGTTTCGTTCACTCGATTTGCCGGACTATTCTTATTTGAAAAATATTAATTAATTTTAATAATTCTCATACACAACACCCTATGTATCAATGAATTATCCAAAATGATGTGATTGAAAGTCAGTAGATGAACAAATGCGGGAAAATCTTAGTTTTGATGCTTTCGCGGCCATGATTATTGATATCATTGGCTTCCGGATGAATACCGCATTTGGTTTCAGCGTTGCATTGACATTTTGCAAACATCGCAGTCTGCATCTTCAGGGCTGTGAGCTCTGATTTTTAACTCCGACATCGGGGGGAGGGAGTAGTCCTTCTATGCCCTCTCCTAAGATATGGCGGGCGATCTGAGAGGGAGGGAGGTTAGTCAATCATTTTTAATTGATTAGCTGGTCAATTAAACAACCGGGAGGATGGTATTCTAAATAGGTTTCACTGGATATCCATTATCCCTGTTGAGGTTGTCAGAGCTTTTGTAGGGCCCAGGGCCTCTCGATATTTCCTTTCTATATGTGCTTAAGATGTGGCCAACATTCTTAGTTGATCATACTGGATAGTCTGTGCAAAGTTCATCCTGTATTCAGCCAGAGCAGACTGTTCGATGCAACCGTAATTGGAAAACCGCTGGTTTTCCGTGATTCGTGTCCTAATTCCCCTCCCGGTTTCTCCAATCTACACTTTTGCGCAAGAGCAGAGAATCTCCTGCACTCCTGGTGTGTTCAGGTGTGGTCTTGGATTCTTCGCACTTAGCACCGTCTGACCGATCTTCTTTGGGGGTTGGAAAATCGTTCGGATATGGTGTTTGACGATGACTTTACTTATGCGGTCTGTTATGCTTCTCAGATGTCAGCAGATCGCATAAGTAACGTACTCGGCAAACATCCGGTATCGGCAAACACAAACCAAAGAAGATCGGTCAGATGCTGCCAAGTGCAAAGGATCCAAGACTATCCCTGAACACAACAGGAGTGTATGAGATTCCCTGCTCTTGCGGAAAAGTGGACAGTGGATCAGTACATGGATGAAGGAACACCTGCGGTGTTCCAATGACGGTTGCATCGAGCAGTCTGCTCTGTCTGAACATAGGATGGACTTTGCACAGACTATCCAATATGATCAATCAAGAATGCCCTTATATGCCCCATCCCTATATGGGAGGGTATATAAGGACTACTCCTACATATCAGAGGTTGGAATCGGAACTAACAGCCCCGAGGATGCAGACTGCAATGTTTGCAAAACGTCGGTGCAATGCTGAAATCAAACGCCGCATCCATTCGAAAGCCAATGATATCAAATGCAGAAAAATCTTTCGTGTTTTTAGAGTGATAATTAGAAGTGTGATGACTGGGTCTCCACTCTGCCTCTGTCTAGACATGAAAAATTCCCAAGGCGCGTTTCACTCAATTCATCCATATTTCTAAATCACTCAATCTCTCTCCCTCAGAAAATTACAAACTAATCCTCAAAACTTTCCAATCAATAGCAGTTCATCCTCACCGTGAACCGAGTCCGAAAAACTCCACTGTGTTGACGTTAGGACAAATTGTCAAACGGCTAAATTGTCAAATGAGAATGCGAAGCGGGCGCCATCTGGTAGGGCGCCACGATGTATTGCTCTTCGGGGTAAAGAAGGGTTTTCAAGTTGGAATTGTATAGATATATTAAAGATAATCTTTAGTTGAAAATTACTAGGGAGAAATCTCAAGAACATTGAATTATATGATTTCTTAGGGGTAAAATGGATCATTGCTGTACTCCTAAGCTTTCATGGGGCAAAATGGATTTGTCGTGTACTACGATGAGTTCATGGGGGTAAAATGGGTATTTACTGACCTCATAGGATTTCGTTGGGGCAAAATGGGCCTTACCTCTACTCCTATGATTTCAGGGGGGCAAAAAGGGTATTCTGTGAACTTTTACCATTTTATGGGGGCAAAATGAGTTTTTCGGGAACTTTTACGATTTCATTGAGGCAAAATGTTTTTTTTTGAGTTCATACTTTTTTTTTATTTCATTGGGGCAAAATGGGTATGTACTGATCTCATTCGATTTCTTAGGGGTAAAATGGGCCTTTCCTGTACTCCTACGATTTCATGGGGGCAAAATGGATTTATCGTGTACTACGATGAGTTCATGGGGGTAAAATGGGTATTTTCTGACCTCATACGATTTCATGGGGGCAAAATGGATATTCTGTGAACTTTTACGAATTGATGGGGGCAAAACGGGTTTTTCGTGAACTAATACTATTTCATTGGCGCAAAATGGGATTTCTGTGGCCCTTAGACGATTTCGTAGGGGCAAAATGGGTATTCTGTTGCCTTATACGATTTCGTAGGGGCTAAATGGGCTTTTCGTGAACTCATACGATTTCGTCGGGGCAAAATGGGTATTTGCTAACCTCCTTCGATTTCTTAGGAGTAAAATGGGTCTTACCTGTACTCCTACGATTTCATCGGGGCAAAATGGGTTTTTCCTGTACTCCTACGATTTCAGGGGTGTAAAATGGATATTTTCTGACCTCATACGATTTCATGGGGGCAAAAGCTGTTTTTCGTTAACAAATACGATTCCATTGGAGCAAAATGGGTATTTGCTGACCTCATTGGATTTCTTAGGGGTAAAATGGATCTTACCCCTACCCCTACGATTTCATGGGGGCAAAACGGATTTGTCGTGTACTCCGATGAGTTCATGGGGATAGAATGGGTATTTTCTGAACTCATACGATTTCATGGGGGTAAAATGGGTATATTCTGACCTCATACGATTTCATGGGGGCAAAAGGGATTTTCCTTGAACTCATACGATTTCATTGGGGCAAAATGAGTGTTTTCTGACCGCATACGATTTCAGTGTGGCAAAATGTGTATTTTCCGACCTCATACAATTTCATCAGGGCAAAATGGGTTTTTTGTGAACTAATACGTTTTCATTAGCGCAAAATGGGGATTTGCTGACCTCATTCAGTTTCTTAGTGGTAAAATTGATCTTTGCCGTTTTCCTACGATTTTATGGGATAAAATGAGTTTGGTGTACTCCTACGATTTCGTGGGGGTAAAGTGGGTATTTTCCAGCATCATACGATTTTATGGAGGCAAAATGTGTATTGACAGGTATATATGGATCGATTCAGAATCGAATTCTGAGTCGATCTGTACCTATAAATTTTCATCCCATTTTTTCACCCCTACTAACCCTTTTCCAAGATGGCGGACGCGATAAAAAAACGTCTTTATAGGTATATAGACATTGATTCACAATCGAAGTCTGAGTCGATCTGTAACTATAAGTTTTGACTCCATTTTTCCACCCCCACCAACCCCTTTCCAAGATGGCGGACNGGATTTCGTTGGGGCAAAATGGGCCTTACCTCTACTCCTATGATTTCAGGGGGGCAAAAAGGGTATTCTGTGAACTTTTACCATTTTATGGGGGCAAAATGAGTTTTTCGGGAACTTTTACGATTTCATTGAGGCAAAATGTTTTTTTTTGAGTTCATACTTTTTTTTTATTTCATTGGGGCAAAATGGGTATGTACTGATCTCATTCGATTTCTTAGGGGTAAAATGGGCCTTTCCTGTACTCCTACGATTTCATGGGGGCAAAATGGATTTATCGTGTACTACGATGAGTTCATGGGGGTAAAATGGGTATTTTCTGACCTCATACGATTTCATGGGGGCAAAATGGATATTCTGTGAACTTTTACGAATTGATGGGGGCAAAACGGGTTTTTCGTGAACTAATACTATTTCATTGGCGCAAAATGGGATTTCTGTGGCCCTTAGACGATTTCGTAGGGGCAAAATGGGTATTCTGTTGCCTTATACGATTTCGTAGGGGCTAAATGGGCTTTTCGTGAACTCATACGATTTCGTCGGGGCAAAATGGGTATTTGCTAACCTCCTTCGATTTCTTAGGAGTAAAATGGGTCTTACCTGTACTCCTACGATTTCATCGGGGCAAAATGGGTTTTTCCTGTACTCCTACGATTTCAGGGGTGTAAAATGGATATTTTCTGACCTCATACGATTTCATGGGGGCAAAAGCTGTTTTTCGTTAACAAATACGATTCCATTGGAGCAAAATGGGTATTTGCTGACCTCATTGGATTTCTTAGGGGTAAAATGGATCTTACCCCTACCCCTACGATTTCATGGGGGCAAAACGGATTTGTCGTGTACTCCGATGAGTTCATGGGGATAGAATGGGTATTTTCTGAACTCATACGATTTCATGGGGGTAAAATGGGTATATTCTGACCTCATACGATTTCATGGGGGCAAAAGGGATTTTCCTTGAACTCATACGATTTCATTGGGGCAAAATGAGTGTTTTCTGACCGCATACGATTTCAGTGTGGCAAAATGTGTATTTTCCGACCTCATACAATTTCATCAGGGCAAAATGGGTTTTTTGTGAACTAATACGTTTTCATTAGCGCAAAATGGGGATTTGCTGACCTCATTCAGTTTCTTAGTGGTAAAATTGATCTTTGCCGTTTTCCTACGATTTTATGGGATAAAATGAGTTTGGTGTACTCCTACGATTTCGTGGGGGTAAAGTGGGTATTTTCCAGCATCATACGATTTTATGGAGGCAAAATGTGTATTGACAGGTATATATGGATCGATTCAGAATCGAATTCTGAGTCGATCTGTACCTATAAATTTTCATCCCATTTTTTCACCCCTACTAACCCTTTTCCAAGATGGCGGACGCGATAAAAAAACGTCTTTATAGGTATATAGACATTGATTCACAATCGAAGTCTGAGTCGATCTGTAACTATAAGTTTTGACTCCATTTTTCCACCCCCACCAACCCCTTTCCAAGATGGCGGACGCAGTCATAAAAAAAATCGCTACAGATATATATAGATCGACTCAGAATTCGATTCTGAATCGATTTATATATTCCTTATTTTTTATGACCGCGTCCGCCATCTTGCAAAGGGGTTAAAAGGTGGAACAATGAGGTAAAAATTCATAGGCACAGATCGACTCAGAATTATATTCTCAATCGATTAATATATACCTGTGAAGACCTTTTTTTTATGACCGCGTCCGCCATCTTAGGAAGAGCTTAGCAGGGGTGAAAAAATGGGGTCAAAATTTGCAGGTACAGATCGACTCAGAATTCGATGCTGAATCGATTAATATATACCTGTAGAGGCTTTCTTGTACGACTGCGTTTGCCATCTTGGCAAGGGGTTGGTGGTGGTGGAGAAATTCGTTCAATATTTATAAGTGCAAATCGACTCAGAATGCGATTCTCAATCGATTATAAGTACAAATCGACTCAGCATGCGATTCTCAATCGATCTATATATACCTGTAGAGACTTTTTTTTATGACCGTGTCCGCCATCTTGGAAAGGAGTTAGAGGGGTGGAAAAATTCGATCAAAATTTATAAATACAGATCGACTCAGAATTCGATTCTGAATAGATCTATATATCCCTATAGAGACTTTTTGTTATGACTGCGTCTGCCATCTTGGAAAGGGGTGAGTAGGGGTGGAAAAATTCGGTCAAAATTTATATGTACAGATCGACTCAGAATTCCATTCTGAATCGATCTATATATACCTGTAGAGACTTTTTTTTATGACTGCGTCTGCCATCTAGGAAATTAGTTGGTGGGGGTGGAAAAATGGGGTCAAAACTTATAGGTACAGATCGACTCAGACTTCGATTGTGAATCAATCTCTATATACCTATAAAGACCTTTTTTTATCGCGTCCGCCATCTTGGAAAAGGGTTAGTAGGGGTGAAAAAATGGGGTGAAAATTTATAGGTACGGATCGACTCAGAATTCGATTCTGAATCGATCCATATATACCTGTCAATACCCATTTTACCCTCACGAAATCGTAGGAGTACACGAAACTCATTTTATCCCATAAAATCGTAGGAAAACGGCAAAGACCCATTTTACCACTAAGAAATTGAATGAGGTCAGCAAATACCCATTTTCGGTATTTTATATCTATAGAGACTTTTTCTTTATGACCGTGACCGCCATCTTGGAAAGAGGTTGGAGGGGTGGAAAAATTCGGTCAAAATTTATAAATACAGATCGACTCAGAATTCGATTCTGAATCGATCTATATATACCTGTACAGACTTTTTTTTAATGACCGCGTCCGCCATCTTGGAAACGGGTTGGTGGGGGTAGAATAATGGGGTCAAAATTTATAGGTACAAGTCGATTTAGAATTCGATTCTGAATAGATCTATATATACCTGTAGAGACTTTTTTTTGTGACTGCGTCTGCCATCTTGGAAAGGGGTGAGTAGGGGTGGAAAAATTCGGTCAAAATTTATAAGGACAGATCGACTCAGAATTCGATTCTGAATCGATCTATATATACCTGTAGAGACTTTTTTTACGACTGCGTCTGGTATCTAGGAAAGAAGTTGGTGGGGGTGGAAAAATCGGGTCAAAACTTCTACGTACAGATCGACTCAGAATTCGATTGTGAATCGATCTCTATATACCTATAAAGACCTTTTTTTACCGCGTCCGCCATCTTGGAAAACGGTTAGTAGGGGTGAAAAAATGGGGTGAAAATTTATAGGTACAGATCGACTCAGAATTCGATTCTGAATCGATCCATATATACCTGTCAATACCCATCATACCCCCACGAAATCGTAGGAGTACACGAAACTCATTTGATCCCATAAATTCGTAGGAAAACGGCAAAGACCCATTTTACCACTAAGAAATTGAATGAGGTCAGCAAATACCCATTTTGGACTAATGAAATCGTATTAGTTTACAAAAAAAACATTTTGCCCTCATGAAATTGTATGAGGTCGGAAAATACACATTTTGCCTCACTGAAATGGTATGCGGTCAGAAAACACTCATTTTGCCCCAATGAAATCGTATGAGTTCAAGGAAAATCCCTTTTGCCCCCATGAAATCGTATGAGGTCAGAATATACCCATTTTACCCCCATGAAATCGTACGAGTTCAGAAAATACCCATTCTATCCCCATGAACTCATCGGAGTACACGACAAATCCGTTTTGCACCCATGAAATCATAGGGGTAGAGGAAAGACCCATTTTACCCCTAAGAAATCCAATGAGGTCAGCAAATACCCGTTTTGCTCCAATGGAATCGTATTAGTTAACGAAGAACCGCTTTTGCCCCTATGAAATCGTATGAGGTCAGAAAATATCCATTTTACACCCCTGAAATCGTAGGAGTACAGGAAAAACCCATTTTGCCCCGATGAAATCGTAGGAGTACCGGTAACGCCCATTTTACTCCTAAGAAATCGAATGAGATCAGTACATACCCATTTTGCCCCAATGAAATCGTATGAGCTCAAAAAAAACCATTTTGCCTCAATGAAATCGTAAAAGTTCCCGAAAAACCCATTTTGCCCCCATAAAGTGGTGAAAGTTTACAGAATACCCTTTTTGCCCCCCTGAAATCATAGGAGTAGAGGGAAGGCCCATTTTGCCCCAACGAAATCGTATGAGGTCAATAAATACCCATTTTACCCCCATGAACTCATCGTAGTACACGACAAATGCATTTTGCCCCATGAAATCATAGGAGTACAGCAATGATCCATTTTACCCCTAAGAAATCGTATAATTCAATGTTCTTGAGATTTCTCCCTAGTTATTTTCAATTAAAGATTATNTTATCTTTAATTTATCTAGACAATTCCAACTTGAAAACCCTTCTTTACCCCGAAGAGCAATACATCGTGGCGTCCCTACCAGATGGCGCCCGCTTCGCATTCTCATTTGAAAATTTAGCCGTTTGACAATTTGTCCTAACGTCACTGTGTTTATGGTCAGTGCCATAACCCCTCGTTCATCATAACCCCTCATCATCATCTGTCGTCCCTCCATCATCCCTTGTCCGCCTGGCTGCCGCCTGTGATGTAACAACGGACCCTAAATTTCCCCGTCGGGCCCGCCGATCTAATTACGGCCCAGCGTAAAAACCTACGACGCCGAACCAATAGGTGGTCAAGATTCACTCATCCCTTCTCCAAATTTTTAATCAATCACATGCTTACGCCCAAAATGCGCTCTCTGTAAATATCCGACAATATCAATACTCATCATCATTCAACATTCACTCATTCATCAGTCGACAACTCAATTTTGAAAACTGAACCTCGTTTGGAACACAGTACAAGTTCCACTGCGACATACACTCCCCGACGAATGTAAATATTATAAATACAAGGAAAACTCAATTTTAAATAAAACTCCATCTTCGTTACAAATGGCCATCTGGATTCAGCTCCCCAACCTGCTCATCACCACAGAACTACTCAGTATATCGTGGGAGCGAAATAAATGCACTTCACATGAAAAGAATCGTTTTCGGTAAAAAAAAAAAGAACAGTGGGATCTCCCTAAAAAATAAACTTCAATTTTTCTCGTTACAAAATCTGCGTTGAATGAACGTTTCGTTTTGTTGGTCCTGATGAAGAGAACTATTATTTTTGAAACAGATACGATTTCAATTGAAATTTTGACAAAAATGAAGAAAAAACACTCACAACTGAGTCAGGAAATGTCGAATGTACTATGGGAGTATACAAACAACACAACCTATTTCTATAGAATGAATGAGGAGATGAACAAAATTATTCCTGGAATTTTTCTGGATACACATTTTCCCAACTCACTGTTCAATCTTAATATATTCTTCCATCTTCTGATGCACCTCAAAGACTTTGATGCTGCCTTACTGCTTCCTTACTTTTGTAAATAATTTCTCAATTTTTTCAATTAACGTTATTCGTCTCCCAGCAATCTGTTGGTGTACTCTATTACTAATCCATCATTCTCTGAACTGACTCAGATTTTTATTCAACTTGTTTTTTCAAAATGTCTATCGATATCCTATTTCTTAAAAAACATATGTTGCAATTCTCATTTCCGGAAACAACGATACAATTCTTCGACGTGTTTTTTTGCATAGAAATATTTATTCAATTCTTTCCAAGAGGACATAGAGTACATGAAGTAGTTGTATCAGAATAAGAATTTTGCATTGCATACCGAATCAAACAAGACTTGAACTCGACGTAGGAAATAAATTCTTAGTCACCAATCAATCCTAAATGTAGGCTTAGTTCCATGATTGGAAAATTTTTGCCAAGACATAGATGTAAGTTCGCCAAATGCGAGAAGCCCAACTTATCGGCCTTAACCTTAATTAGTGCCTTGCTCATGGCCCTTGCAATCGTTTTCCAAATACTCGAATAATATGATTCTATTCAGATGAATCCAAACTCGATTACCCAAAATTATGTTTTTTTCAATTCCAGATCCATACGAAATTTGGAGTATAAATAGCACTGGCTGAATATCCGGAACATTTCTGGAAATCTATAGTTGTCTCATCTCGGGGGAGCGCTTTCTACCGGAACGATCAAATTTTCATCATCATCCAGCAAGAGTATGTCTAAATGACCGTCCAGTACCACACATCTGGGTCTCCTTTCTCGCAACACTGCGACAACTGACTCTTCGTTTTTTTTTTCATTCAATAATTTGTATAAAATCGCCATTTGTGAATCAGAAGTTTCTGAGTTGAATACATATTCAATCTTGACTCATTGTTTAAAAATTAGTTCCTTTTCAATAAGAAACGTACATTTCTTTTGAATTAATCAACTTTTACTTTCAACTCTCTCTAATGATTATAAACATCATATTCCATAAATAAAATTGATTTCTCTATAGCTGATTAAAGTTAATGATGAATTGAAAGTTGATCGCTCAAGCCTAAACTGCGAGAACCGATACGTCATAGCACGGCAGTCACATTAGGCTGCCAGCCTGCGAGGCAGACGGTGCACGTTGCTCCCGCCGGGCTCCGATGGGAGAGGGAGTGACAGACATGGGAATTTTTTCTCGGTCACAGACTGCTAGAAACATCTAAAAACTGCACTTTTCAATCAACGATTATTCATTGAAAAATGCGAGTCAGAGGGTTACAAAAAAACAGAGTGCGTGGAGTCCACGCGCGACAGAAGTGAAACTTCTTTTTAGTATTCTCAAATTTTTTTGTCCAATTTGTTTTTCCTGAAAATTTTTTTTTCGCTTCTCATGCTTGAGAAAGCATTATTATTATGATTATATATAGAAATTCGATGGGATACTAGGAAATTAATAACAAGAAAATTTGAATGACTTTTTTCATTTTTTACCATTCAGCAGATAAAAACTTTCAATTTTCAAGTTCAGATTTTTAATTGCAATTTTTAATTTCAATTTTAAATTTGAATTCCAAATTTCAATTTTATATTAAAAGTTTTAATTCGAAATTTCAATTGAAGTTTTCAATTTTTAATTTTCATTCAAAATTTCAATCTCAAATTTCAATTTCCAATTCAGAATTCCAATTTCAGAATGGAAATTCAAATTTCAGGATTTTCAAAATCCAAATTTTTAATTTTGGAATTGAAGCAAATAAAAAATTTCAATTTCAGATTTTCAAGTGCAATTTTTAATCTCAATTTTGATTTTCTACTTCAAATTTCAGATTAAGAATTCCAATTGAAAATTTGAATTTCAAATTTAAATTTTAAATTAAAAGTTCCAATTTAAAATTCCAATCCAAATTTTCAATTATCAATTTCCATTCAACAGCCAAATTCAAATTTGAGGATTTTGAAATTCCAAAATTTCAATTTTGGAATTTCAAATTTCAATTTTAAATTACCCTTTCAATTTTCAATTTTCAATTTTGCATTCCAATTTCAAAATCCAAATTCGAGTTTGAGTATTTAAAAATTGCAAATTTTTCATTTTCGAATTTGAAATTTTCGAATTTCCAATCTTAGAATTACAAAGTTCAAGATTCAAAATTTCAGGATTTCGAAATTTTACAATTTCAGAACTTCAAATTTCACAATCTCAACTTTCAGAATCGCATAATTTCAAAATTTCAAAATTTCAGAAGTGCTAAATTTCAAAATTCAGAGTTCATCATTTTAAAATGCAGAATTCAGAATTTCCCAATTTTCAATTGCAGATTTCAAATATCAATTTTGCGTTCCTGATTTAGAATTTCAATTTCACGTTTAAACTCAAAATTTAAATGTAAAATACCAATTTCAAATTTCAATTTCAATATCAAATGTCAAAATTTCAAGTTATTTGAGTTTTTTACATTTTTTACATTTATTACATTCTATAGATAAATTGCCAGTTTTTCACGTCGTAATGTAAAAAACTGTCTCTAGACCGAAATGCCCATCCCTGGTCTCAGGCATAGCAAGGCGTACGGCCCCACTCTAGGCTTACCCCCACTACCGATCCTTACATGTTTCGTGTCGCCTCGGATTTTCTTCACTCACGCGCGGCTCCCCTACGCTTGACTAGCCCCCCACTTACTGACTAACCCGTTCCCCTCAAAACCTTTCACTTTTCGTGTCGCGCTGAAATTTTTCGTACCCTCCCTAAAGAAGTTTCACTTCAAAAATAAAGTCGAGTTTTTTGTACACCTTCTAGATACAGAAAAGAAACAATTGAAAAATCCGTCTATTCCTTATTCTTCGAAGACTAGAAACTACAAGACTAGAAACTTCGAAGTCAAGCAACATCATCAACAGGTTTAGAGAATCATCTCCAAAAAATTAGCTCATCAGAGGATACGATTTATACTACTAGAACAGGGCGCGCACTTCGCACGCGTATTCTTTTTCATGGGTGCCAAAATAGTAGAACCTTACCGTTTCTCACTTTCATTCATTTTTATTTCAATAATAATGCAGGAAAAATGAATGGTTTCAACAAAGTTTCTCACGACGGGAGTTTAATTGCTGAATAATTTATTCGGAATCGTCATAATATTTTTCATCTTCTTCGTTTCTCGTTTGCTTTTTGCGTTCTTTTTTATTTTTAAGGATGTATCATGTACTATATATATATATATATATATATATATATATATATATATATAT
>NW_021680948.1:94438-96514 GCF_001412515.2 Diachasma alloeum
TATATATATATATATATATATATATATATATATATATATTTATATATATTAAAACATATATATATATTCTATAATAATAAGAATAATAATGATAATAATAATAATAATTCTTTCCAGGAAAATATAATGATAGTATTTTTAATAAACTACACTTCATGCTACTACTCCACTAAAACTGATTTGTTGGGTCATCTTTCTTTGGACCCAGCAATAAAAGTAAATGTAAAGCACACAATCCCCACAGTTTGCTAGGATAAATTCACCCATAATTCACATTTTTGTACACATAAGTAGTAAGTGACCAGTATTGGCGAATTTTTTTCCAGGAATTCCCCCCCCCCTCCCCCCTTTTTTCCAGGAAGTGCACGGGCATGTCTCCCCTCCCCCCTCGGCGGCATGCCTTTGAAGAGGCCGTCGGCGCGCTCGGGGGCCCCCTGGGGTGCAGGGCCTCAAAGTTGGGGTCCGAGGGTCATAGGAAGTGGGTGATGGGTGGAAAATGACCGCCAGATGGAAAATGAGTGGCGGGTGAAAAGTGGGTGGTGTTAATAAGAAATAACTACATAACGCTCAATTTATAGGATTACATAAATTATTTATTCAGAAATTATTCTTATTGTCTAGGATACATAATTTTCTTAATTTTAAAGGATGATGATGATTATTATTATTATTATTGTTATTATTATTATTATTATTATTATTATTATTATTATTATTATTATTGATCAATTAATGAAGGTACATAATTTTTTTAGTGGAACGCTGATTACAATGTAAAATACCTTTGCCAGATAAGCTCTGAAAAGGTTTACTTAAATTTTTACGATTACAATTTCGGTTTTGAGTAATTTTTTTAAACATTTTCATAATAATGCGATCGTTACGTTTTGTGTCTGAAGAAAATAGTTTATGAAAGGATTGTAAAGACCGATCATTGAACAACCAGTGAAGCACAGTAATGCAGTACTGGCCACAAACATCAGACGATATATCTTGGAGTCTTTTCTGGCTCCATTCATATGCATGGCAATTTTGCTTAAGACGCTGAGCGATTCTTGTATCGAAGTGCGGCATTCCGAAGCTGTCGAAATAGATTCCTCGTCCATTTGAAACGAGGTAAACGGCAACCCAGTGGCTTCCTGCTTGGTTGTGGTTATCGGTGTTGATGATGATGGCACAGGGCCGGGACCATGTCCAGGGGACACGGTTAGCAGGGTAGACGCCTCCAATTGATGCATCGGTATGCAGTAGTACCTTCAGGCGCTCAGGTGTATTTATAAGACGATGGTAGGCAGGACAATAGTCGTGGCCTTGTGACCCGAGTAGAAAAGGTTTATGGTGTGACACCTGCTCGGTTATTTGGATGCAACTAACGTAATTGTGTGGTGAATCTCTATTAAATAGTTTAGTATTCTTTTTCAGCCACTGTAGTCGACAATAACTTGTCTTGTTGAGTCAATTTTCAACAAATTATCGTCTTCAGCATATAACAGACAATTTACATTTTGCTCTGTTGCTTTGTTGAATCGTACTTCAATACGAATACTCCCACTCTTTACGAGATTCCAATGACTGGCAGAACTTGCAGATAAATCGGGAGTCAGGTCAAAGGCGAATAAACAAGAGCCGTCGAAATATAGAATAGAATAGAATAGAATATGCGCGGCTGGTCACTTAAAGCGCCCAGAGTCACCTAAATCATACGATCTTTTGTAACATCCGCCTTAGTTTCGGTCAGTCACACAGCCCCAGCCTTGTATTTCTCACTAGGCTAATAAGACTGGTGACAGCCGCTTGTTGTAAGTCCTCTGGTTCCAGGAAAGCCTGGCTCCAGATTTTATAGCGACGGAGTGCCAATAGGGGGCATTCACATAAAATGTGGATGACGCCCTCCTTATCGCCTGCGCACAGTCTGCAGTCTTCTTGTTCTACAAGTTTCATCTTGAACAGATGAGCTCTGAGAGCTGTATGATCCGTGAGGAGCCCTACTGCTACCCTCAGATCCCCTCTGTGCAGCTCCAGAAACTTTCTGGTTCTAACTCTTAGTTGCCCCCTCATAAGCAGTTTCGCTTGTCT